>NC_059190.1:9968617-10073617 GCF_020631705.1 Daphnia magna
CAACTCTTGATCCTCGAAAACTTACGACCACCTTCCCATCAAAACCCACCCAAATATAAAGTAAAATGGAACCAGTTTTTTAAAAATTAATTTTATTTGAACGATTATTAATGAAATCAACAATTTTGAAACATAAGAAAGAGCTATGTCTTAAGAAAATATATGGCCTATGAAAGCCTCGCTTAGGGCGTAAATCGATAAAATTATTAACAGTTCAAATTTAAAATTATGGTAAGTGTGATGAAATCTCCTGTTCAATAAAGCAACCGTTTAAGGTCTATAATTATTTAAAAAATAAAATAATGTTTTCTTAAGACAACCCTTCTTCTGTTACTTTGAGAAAAACCAAGACAAACCTGTGTCTTAACTTTGTGAGCATGTGTTGGGTCTTACGATGTCTTCAAGACGCCTAGACCAGAGCACCTTTGGACGACTTTACCAGTGAATTTCAAGACTAAAATCGGTTGTCTTCTACACGTCTTAAAGATATCTTAAGGCCGTCTTCTTAATGTGCTCCACATGCCTATTACTTGCCCTACTAACACACTTATGTCCCATGGATGTTCTAAAAAGGTCCTCTACGTTGGACATCCAAACATGACTTCCATCGGCCGTCCCAAATTAAACGTTAATATGACATTTAATGTTCAAATAAGGTTTTTTTTTGTCTAGTTTATTGGTCCAAAAATGTACTCATACTAGCAATGGATGCTAGTATAAGAAATAAATATAAATCGAAAATGATTTTTGGAAACACCTTTAATTTTTCCTAATACCAACATACACAATTACAGATTGAAATACTGGTTATTGATTCGGGCAACGGTTCATGGTACCAGGAAGAACAGGTCAATCACTTGTAGAAATGGCTGACGAAGGATTGTTGCCAGCTACCTGGACGATGCAAAGGGAACGATTGAATTCTGCTGCTGTTGTAGTGGTAACAGCGACATAGGCATTCTCAAAACGTCCTTCATTGCCCGGTAGGGTTTCAAAAAGGGCACTGTTGAACATTAGACCATATCAGAATCCCAAAAAGCCAATATTAAGAATAAAAAATAGAAGTGAGAAGGATACTTCATGAAATTACCTCTTCATTGGCTTGATTCTCACTTCGCTAGTACTTGTGAAAGTGAAGTAAGCGTACAAGTGGCTGCGTGATTAGCTTACATTTCTGGGGATCGGTTGTTGAAGCCACATTCGGTTCGTTTCCAGTATTTGGGGCTATATTTCTCATCCCAGTTATTCCCATATCTTATTTCCATCGATAATTCGTTTATATAGAGCAAGAAATGGAATAAGAACATTTAAAAAACCTGTAGCTGCGGTCCCTGACGATTCCTTCAATTTTTGTGTTTTTCTTTTTAAACTTCTGGGTATTTCTTTTCAAACTTCCGAGTTCAATTAGAATAAAACTGGATTATTTAATTTCTGAACTTATGGACGTTGGGTCCATCAAACAGAATTTACTCAAAATTGAAAATAAAGAATGGGAGCTGATTCTCTCCTATTCCTGTTTAAGCTCTGAAAAACGAAACGGTAAAAAACAGTAATAAATTAATGACAAAGTAATAAAGATAACAAATAGATATCCTTACAAAGTAAGATACTACACAGCGCCACCAAAACATTGTGGCAGATCTACAATACCGCGATCATCGATGATGGCATTTTCTGCCGCACATCTGTTGCGGTATTTTTCAGGCATCCCCTTCAAAATCTTTTTTGTAATTGACTCCAATTCAAAATTATCTGGCTTGCGTGATGGGGTTCGGACACCTTCTAAAAAATAATTTAGAGCGCAAAAAATATTATATGAATAATACTGATGAACTACATACCAAAAACTGCTTTTTTAATAATCGAATCTTTAAGGTCTCGTTTTAGCAATGAGCCTTGCTTCGCTTTTCCCTCCCAATTCATCGAAGCCATAACCTTGATAGAAAAAACTTTATACCACGCACGCTTGAAAGCGTCACGCACAGTGCAACCTCTTAAAGAAATTCTTGTGTAAAAGTTTCTCGTTTTACAAGGTAAGTGTAAACGTCAAAATCGTTCATCCTTAATTTAATAAAACTTTATCAATTATCCTTAGAACTAGTCATAAACTCACAATGCCAGGTGGACGGAAAAGAAAAAGCAGAGGCAGTCGAGGTATTCGAGGAAAACCCTTATCAAGAAACCGATTAGCCATCAAGCCATCAAACACCATATAGTCAAAGACCAGCTAGCCAAGCCAACCTATGCAATGTGTCACTAGAAATTAGTGATGAAGATATTTCTTAAACTGTGGTTAACGTATCACAAAGGAGTGATAGTAGTACCAATTATCATGTTTAGGACGAAGACCAAACCCAACCAGACTCTGACTCTAAAATGGAAAGCCTCCTACAGTCACAGAGGCAGTCTCCACCGGTGGAACCCATAGCAATATTTATAGTCACTAACTGGAAGGCAGCATGGAGGAGAAATTTCTTCGCTGACTGGAGATTCAACAAATCACCTATTATGCAGCCACAAAGATTTATGGATTGGATTCAAAGAAAATCAAAGCAGTAATACTGCAGCCATCCCTTCCCAGAAGACAATGAAAACATTTGTGCGCCCAACGTAAGTGACCAAATTCAGCAGAAAGAACTGGACACTAACCTTTGCTAACGTTGTGTCTGGCGATTTATAACATTCCGTAAACCTTCTGCTAGGGGTAAGAAAACCTTCTTAACTTTGTAAGAATTACGTACACCACATCAAATAAATAAAAATCCAGAATTGCTTTTTCAATACGTAGTGATTGGTTAACAAGAAGAAGCTCAGTCTAAGATGCGGGAGTCCAATGATCGAAACCTCTAAGAGTTATGTTTATCTTCTGGTATTTTGGTCAAAGAGCGCAAGGTGTAGATTTATTAAATGCTAAATTTTATTCAAAAATTCATTTCTTAATGATGGAAGCCAAAACTATTTCACTGTAATATGTTTCAGTCTAAAATTATCTGAATGTAAATGAATGTTTCGTAAATGGTAGGTTAGTTTATGGACGGGTTTCCGGAAGGGGAATAAACATGTATGGGGTGGTCTGCATTTAAAAATATTACTAAAATTACATAAATAAAATAAATGGGGAAGAGTCTACTAATCTACTGGGTATAGAGTTACTACGGGAAGAGGGGGGTTATCCTCAGCTTCGGGGTTTGGTGCACCATGATGGAAATGGGCACACACCATATCCATTGATCCCTGGATCGCTGCCAATCGGGCCTTGAATCGGAAGGCATCCCAGAATCTTCCGTTGATTCCAAGAATCGAACGAATTTCGTCGTTCCTGGGGTACCATGATCCAAGAGACCCGACAACCAGGGGGAGAATCCTCCCATGCGAAGAATATTTATCATATTTCCGCTGGTAGGCATTCTCCATACTCCCTGGTTGGTCATAGCAGACCACGACGTCGACCATCACCCGGGAACCGGATAGTTGAAATTCAACATCTGGTCTTAACCTTTGCCCGGGGATGGCATTGTTGATCGTGACGTCGTGTCCCTGCTTGACTAGCAGTGACTCCAAGAGATCTTGGATGGTGTTGTGCCTCTCTGTGGCGAGCTGGAGACCTTCTTCACAGTGGTTAAGCACATGAAACCCGGTCTCGTTTTCCTTTCCACATCGGCGGCAACTCGTACCTTGGTCCTGTGAGCAAAACCACGAGTGCCCCCGACGGGGAAGGATGTCGAGCCGGGCCCTGTGAAGATATCTCCAGTCTCGGAAGGAGAGGGGCGTACGGCAGGATACCAGGCGAGCCATGTCTTTCGACTTGTCTTCCAGGGAGAGGCCAGTGGCAACTACTCCCTGGTGGCTCTTATCGGAAATTAGGTCCCTGGTATAGCGCTGCCGAGCTACTTTCCGAAGTCCGCGGACTGCCTTGACTGGGCTTACGGAGACGTCATCGGCGAAAATTCTTAGATTTTCGTCGCCGGATACATCAATCCGCACTCCCAGTCGTTTGGCAGCTTGGCGGGCAAGAGTCCAAAGATTGGACCCTGCCTCCGCGTACCTCAGTCTGTAGAGCCCCCCATCCACGGATCCCGAAAGATATTCCCCAACTGGCAACACTCCTGGATGCTCGTTTCTGAACCCTCGCCGAATGGTGTCATGGAGCTGCTCTCGGCATATGTTCCTCACTGTAGGGTCTCTACAAGTGAGGAGCTGAGCAGCCCTGGCGATGGTCCAGATATCGGCATCATCAGTGAGGCGGCATGTTCCTAGGCCCCCAACCCGCCGGTCCGCGTAGAAAAACGGGACCGTTGCGTGATTGGGAAGGTTGCAAATAAGGCCTAGAAACTTCCTACACTCAGTGTCCAGTTGGGTAAGGCAGTCTTTCAGGACCCGACCCGAAGCGAGGTGATGGGAAAGGGAGGGAAGAAGGTGGCTACGGAAGATTTCAAGTTTTTGCCATGGTGCGAGGTGGGAGGCGGCAATCTTGTCGAGGTTAGGGATAAGGTCAGTTGGTGGTCGGAACCGCAATTTTCTTCCGATCGGTGTACCAAGATATGTTTCTTGGTCGTCTGGACCCAAGCACCGAATTAATTGATCACCAATTCGGCACTGGGCGTCAGACGGCTTGCCTTTGTCGAAGACGAGGCAAGCACACTTCCCGGCATTAAATTGCAGCCCCAAGGTGTTTGCGGTGAGGGTAAAAACGTTTAAAATGTCTTTGAGCCCGGAGGGAGAATTTGTAACCACGGCAATGTCGTCAGCATATGCCGTGGTTTTCACGAGCGAGCCAAATAATAAAAATCCGGGGTTAATATTGGACTTTCCGGCCCTGACGAGGGGCTCGGAAGCCAGGTTAAAAATAGGGGAACTAACAGCGTCACCCTGGCGAACACCTGCTGTCGGGAAAATGCGGATGGATTCTTTCCCAACGGCAAAATCCATCCGATTTTCCGAATATATGTCCACGAGGATGCGCCGGAGGTCCTCTGGTATTGGAAGTGATGTGAACAGCTCATTCAGAACGGCGTGAGGCACAGATCCAAACGCGTTGCACATGTCCAGCCATGCTATAGACATGTGCTTTCGTTTGTTCTTTGTCTCCTCGACAACCGTCTGTAAGAGCTGTGTATAATTCATTTCTTAATGATGGAAGCCAAAACTATTTCACTGTAATATGTTTCAGTCTAAAATTATCTGAATGTAAATGAATGTTGCGTAAATGGTTAGTTAGTTTATGGAGGGGTTTCCGGAAGGGGAATAAACATGTATGGGGTAGGTGCATTTTAAAATATTGCTAAAATTACATAAATAAAATAGATGGGAAAGAGTCTACTAATCTACTGGGTAGGGAATTTCTACGGGAAGAGGGGGGATATCCTCAGCTTCGGGGTTTGGTGCACCATGATGGAAATGGGCACACACCATATCCATTGATCCCTGGATCGCTGCCAATCGGGCCCTGAATCGGAAGGCACCCCAGGATCTTCCGTTGATTCCAAGAATCGAACGGATTTCGTCGTTCCTGGGGTACCATGATCCAAGAGACCCGACAACCAGGGGGAGAATCCTCCCATGCGAAGAATATTTATCATATTTCCGCTGGTAGGCATTCTCCATACTCCCCTGGTTGGTCAAAGCAGACCACGACGTCGACCATCACCCGGGAACCGGATAGTTGAAATTCAACATCCGGTCTTAACCTCTGCCCGGGGATGGCATTGTTGATCGTGACGTCGTGTCCTTGCTTGACTAGCAGCGACTCCAAGAGATCCTGGATGGTGTTGTGCCTCTTGGTGGCGAGCTGGAGACCTTCTTCACAGTGGTTAAGCACATGAAACCCGGTCTCGTTTTCCTTTCCACATCGGCGGCAACTCGTATCTTGCTCCTGTGAGCAAAACCACGAGTGCCCCCGAAGAGGAAGGATGTCGAGCCGGGCCCTGTGAAGATATCTCCAGTCTCGGAAGGAGAGGGGCGTACGGCAGGATACCAGGCGAGCCATGTCTTTCGACTTGTCTTCCAGGGAGAGGCCAGTGGCAACTACTCCCTGGTGGCTCTTGTCAGAAATTAGGTCCCTGGTATAGCGCTGCCGAGCTACTTTCCGAAGTCCGCGGACTGCCTTGACTGGGCTTACGGAGACGTCATCGGCGACAATTCTTTTATTTTCGTCGCCGGATACATCAATCCGCACTCCCAGTCGTTTTGCAGCTTGGCGGGCAAGAGTCCAAAGATTGGACCCTGCCTCCGCGTACCTCAGTCTGTAGAGCCCCCCATCCACGGATCCCGAAAGATATTCCCCAACTGGCAACACTCCTGGATGCTCGTTTCTGAACCCTCGCCGGATGGTGTCATGGAGCTGCTCTCGGCATATGTTCCTCACTGTAGGGTCTCTACAAGTGAGGAGCTGAGCAGCCCTGGCGATGGTCCAGATATCGGCATCATCAGTGAGGCGGCATGTTCCTAGGCCCCCAACCCGCCGGTCCGCGTAGAAAAACGGGACCGTTGCGTGATTGGGAAGGTTGCAAATAAGGCCTAGAAACTTCCTGCACTCAGTGTCCAGTTGGGTAAGACAGTCTTTCAGGACCCGACCCGAAGCGAGGTGATGGGAAAGGGAGGGAAGAAGGTGGCTACGGAAGATTTCAAGTTTTTGCCATGGTGCAAGGTGGGAGGCGGCAATCTTGTCAAGGTTAGGGATAAGGTCAGTGGGAGGACGAAACCGCAATTTCCCGCCGATCGGTGTACCAAGATATGTCTCTTGGTCGTCTGGTCCCAAGCACCGAATGGGTTGAGTACCGATTCGGCACAGAGCCTCAGACGGCTTGCCTTTGTCAAAGACCAAGCAAGCACACTTCCCGGCGTTGAATTGCAGCCCTAAGGTGTCAGCGGTGAGGGATAAAATGTCTAAAATATTTTGGAGCTCGTCAGGAGAATTTGTAACCACGGCAATGTCGTCAGCATATGCCGTGGTCTTGACGAGCGAGCCAAATAATAAAAATCCGGGGTTGATATTGGACTTTCCGGCCCTGACGAGGGGCTCGGAAGCCAGATTAAAAATAGGGGCGCTAAGAGCGTCACCCTGACGAACACCTGCTGTTGGGGAAATACGAACAGATTCTTTCTGAACGGCAAAATCCATCCGATTCCCCGAGTAAATGTCCGCCAGGATGCGCCGGAGGTCGTCTGGTATCGGAAGAGAAGCAAACAGCTCTCCAAGAACGGCGTGGGGCACAGAACCAAACGCATTGCACATGTCTAGCCATGCTATAGACACATTCCTACGTTTGGTCCTTGCCTCCTCGACAACGGTCTGCAAGAGCTGTGTGTGCTCCTGGATACCATGGACCCCCGGGAGGAAACCCTTTTGCTCGGGAGATAACCAGCCAAGATCTGAGGCGACCTCTGTGAGTCTCTGACTGATTACTCCCGAGAACAGTTTGTAGATGGTCGGAAGAAGGGAAATTGGCCTAAAGTTGGAATAATCGCTAGTGTCCCCTTTCTTAAAGATGGGGACTGTTCGCGATATTTTCCAACAGTTAGGAATTCCAATCTTCCAAACTATTCTACAAACTGTTTCCAGCAAGATGCAGTCGGGGTCGAGGGCCCTTAGATGTCGATATTCTAAGCCATCGACCCCTGGTGATGTATTTGTTGCCCGACGAAGTTTAGCCTCAAGCTCTTTTTGTCTAGGCGCACGATTGAGGAAGTCCATCTGGTCCCTTGATGGATGGGACCAGTCGCAGGTGTCGTAGAGTACCCTCGCACTCTGGCACTGCTGCGAAGGTAGACTCGAGCGGTGGTAAGTCCTCTCGAGGTATTCCTCCGCAGCTTCAACAGTGCCATCGTACGAGGGTGAACGATCTCCGAGCACCTCTCGAACGGCTCTTCTTGGGTAGATATTGAAGAGCCGTTGAATCTTCCTCGCTTCGTAGGCCTTGAGCTTGATCTGTCGCCGGGCTTTCTGCATCTGCCGGTTTTGGTTTCTTTTTCTACCATTAGGGTTTCCTCGGGGTTTTTCAGGGCTAGGGTCTTCTAAAATCTGTGCTTTGAGGAGCCAGTCAGCAGTGCAACGTTCGAGGACGCCTTCGAGATCAAGAAGAGTCTCGCAGCTCAGAAAAGCAGGTACCCAGAGACAAGCGAAATCGCCGCCTCTTTGGCTTTGCTCTTCTGAGCTGTCTTGGCTGCATCCTCGAACATTTTGCTGACTGGGGAAAAGGGTTGGGTCTCTTGAACGGGATCGGGTTGTGGCCCTTCCGGAGCTACAGGTGGTGGATAAGAAATTTCTTGTAGAGGGAGTTCGTAAAGCCAACTAAAATTTTGTGTATTAAAAGATGCGGCGAACTCCCTCTCAAGAATTAAAATGGGGCTTTGGGTAAAATTTGCTGGAGATTGGGCATTACCAGGCCCCTCCTCTTCGATCGCCGGCATTCCCATCACGGATAACTCTTGACGCTCATCTTCTGTGACAGCGATCTCCTCTTGGAAGTTCGCTACCACAGAAGAATCCCGAACAGAGGTATCCGCGTTGAAAAACCGTGGCGACCGGATGGAGGGTGATTGCTGTGGTGCTGAGTGCAATCTCTGGTAATGCCCTTTTAGTGTAGGGCCATCTCCAGCAAATCCACACACTCCGCATTCCCAGTATTTCAAAAGTCGGAGTGTGTGGGCTGTCTCTAGGTGTCGATGAATACTACCCATGGCTCTGGTGTTCTGTGCCAGGGTAGTCCATTCACACCTAGGACATTTAGTGGGTCCTCCAGGGTATCTTAAAATTATTTTGTCCCCCTCGATTCTACAAGGGGGAAAAGTGGGGAGAGGTGAGTGAGCGGGATTTGGGGACCCCTGCGAACCACCGATTTCAGAAGAAACGGTGAGTTCGAGGGATTGGCGGAGAATACTGGAAGAAAGGGACTCAGTGCAGGGCCTTGCATGCCTGCCGGCTGAAATAAAGGAATTAAACTCCTTTTTGCAGCCAATGCAGACATACTGGGTCATGAACTGAACCCCTCTCTTCGAGTGTCGATCTTTGATGTGTTTCTCCGCCAACTGTCTCTTGCGTTCCCCTGACCAGGGCCCGTTACCCCGCTCACCCTGGCAAGCTCGTTCCCCACATCTTAATATGTTTGGCAGAGGAACTGGGATTTTAATAGCATTCCCATGGAGTCTTACTCTAGTAGCGTTTCTACTAGATGCTCCTTCCTCTGCCATTCTAACCCTGGGACCACTTTCATAAAAGATTAAAGGGAAGAAAGGAATAAAGGAATAAAAAGAAATAAAAAGAAAAGAGCAGAGAAATTATATAAAAAAGGAAAGAAAATGATTAAAACGATAAATATATTGGCTATTGTTTAAAAAAAGGTATCAAAAAGGTTTCGCGAAAAAAAAGGATAAAAGATCGTCTGCTCATGTAAACAAACGATAAAAACGGGAGCTCATAAAAACACGTCTGCTTCGGACGGAGTCAGACAGAATGGCGAGGTGATGGGAAAGGGAGGGAAGAAGGTGGCTACGGAAGATTTCAAGTTTTTGCCATGGTGCGAGGTGGGAGGCGGCAATCTTGTCGAGGTTAGGGATAAGGTCAGTTGGTGGTCGGAACCGCAATTTTCTTCCGATCGGTGTACCAAGATATGTTTCTTGGTCGTCTGGACCCAAGCACCGAATTAATTGATCACCAATTCGGCACTGGGCGTCAGACGGCTTGCCTTTGTCGAAGACGAGGCAAGCACACTTCCCGGCATTAAATTGCAGCCCCAAGGTGTTTGCGGTGAGGGTAAAAACGTTTAAAATGTCTTTGAGCCCGGAGGAGAATTTGTAACCACGGCAATGTCGTCAGCATATGCCGTGGTTTTCATGAGCGAGCCAAATAATAAAAATCCGGGGTTAATATTGGACTTTCCGGCCCTGACGAGGGGCTCGGAAGCCAGGTTAAAAATAGGGGAACTAACAGCGTCACCCTGGCGAACACCTGCTGTCGGGAAAATGCGGATGGATTCTTTCCCAACGGCAAAATCCATCCGATTTTCCGAATATATGTCCACGAGGATGCGCCGGAGGTCCTCTGGTATTGGAAGTGATGTGAACAGCTCATTCAGAACGGCGTGAGGCACAGATCCAAACGCGTTGCACATGTCCAGCCATGCTATAGACATGTGCTTTCGTTTGGTCTTTGTCTCCTCGACAACCGTCTGTAAGAGCTGTGTATAATTCATTTCTTAATGATGGAAGCCAAAACTATTTCACTGTAATATGTTTCAGTCTAAAATTATCTGAATGTAAATGAATGTTGCGTAAATGGTAGACTACTCGACTGTCAAGCGGGAAACCCATGTTCGAGTTCCATTGTGGAAAACAACTTATTGCATTTTTTTTATAGAGCAAAAAGTCGTCCCAGTGAACGCCAAAATGAGAGCTTTGTTGACCAGAAAAATACGTGCATTACAGCAGTTTTTGCCGGTCATTCACACCTACTAAAATCGTCTTTAAGTCGTCATTGTAGAATTTCAGGACAGAATAAAGAAATCCTAGTAGTGCCGTTAGGATGAATAAATATCCTTTAAAAGACGTCAGTGTGCTATTTGGGATGTGTAATTTTCTTATTTTTCCCCGTCAGAAAAATAGTTCTACAAGCAGTAACTAAGGGTGCGGGTATGAGCCATTCTTTGTGAGATTTCGCTCATTTGGAGACAAAGGCTACCTACATTTGCATGATTTTATAGTATAAAAACAACGCGCCCCTAGTTGACGTTGACGTTGAATATGTAAATCGCCTATACGATTCGACCGATGAATCTTCAGATGGCGATAAGACTGGGCACAGTTTCATGGGACAATCGGTAGAAATCTTTGACGTAAATATAGTTATTTCATTATTTATTTCACGAGGGGTTGTGGAACCCTTCGACATTACACTGTATGATTCTTATTGTGCATAATATAATATTTATTATATATATAACTGTTATATATATAACTATTACATATATAACTATAATAACTATTATATATATAATAAATAACTGAATTGTACTAAGAGTGTTAAGTTATATACATAGTGACCTGCTTTTATTTGATGTAGTAGATGACCGAATTTAATTTGGCTGTAGCTGATGTTGAATCTGACATTTGCATGTCAAGTAATGGGGATCCTGAATATTCATCAACATGTGCTTCCTTGGAAGACTGAAATTGACAGTGCTGACGAAGGGCTGTTATGGGGATGGTGCTGGTGATTCCATGTGTGATGAGCAAAATTCACTTGCAGCCGATTTAAGAGGCTGTAAAACCAATTTTACGTTCCACTTAACCAAGTCGAAGAGAGCCGTAAGATATTATTCATAAACATCCCACAGAATTTACTAAACACGCGAAAACGTTATTGAGTACTCAGCGCCAAAATGTTCTAGTAAGATACGTTGACCAGGGTATTTACTGTCATTTTGGAATCGAGAAAAGGTTGTTGTCCATCTTGACTTCTGTAGGAGTCTTCATTCTTGATGACCCCGTTGTAATTTTTATTGGTATTGACGGTGTACCTTTAATAAAAAGTTCAAAGAGCCAGTTCTGGGTAATCGTTGGCTATTTACCTTTTATTAAAGACTCTGTGCCTTTCTTTATTACAAGTATTTTATTTATATTTTTGGAAACGCCGGTATTAACATGGCGTTTATGGGGAGAAAGGTGGTGTACCTAATCATACGAACGATACTTTAGCGCCCTGGGTGTAACTCCTACAATTTGGTCATGTATAGATAACTTTTAAAGCACTTTCTCTTCTGATAGAGGAAAAAAGGAAAAAAAATTAGTCCTTAACAGTAAAAATATATTTAAGTTTTTCTAAGACCCGTAGCGCAGTAAGAATGCACTAAAAAAAAGGGGGGTGTACCTAATCGTTTGGTGGGTACTGAATATAATCGCAGTTATGTGTAGCTAGCAAAAGAGTGGATTTCATGGATAAAAAGCAGTCATTTGATTTCTTTTTATACGGGAAAAACGGAAAGGAACCATGCATTCTGCTCCATTTGCTGCGCTCAATGTGATTTGCCTTTTTCATGTACATAGAGCCAATCCAAATGTCATCATGTGGAGGTATACCTACGTCACAGCAAGGAACAAGCAACTACGAAGAGACTTCCCAAGATGGAAATGCCTCTTATATAACTGAAACACAAGCATTAATGTCAATGCCTTCGAATTCCCAAGAGACAAGTGACGCACATTTGAAACGAAAAACATCCCTGCTGGGTAAGAATATTTTATATAGCTCATTAATACATCAATAGATTTATAAGTAATGGAATCTTAAATTTTTAGAACTGCATCAGAAACGGTCGTCTTCTGAAAAATAAGTTCTGAAAACCTTTGCAAGTTTGAGCAAATAATTAGTTCATACCAAAATCTTACTTCTTTAATTCGCTATTGCGTGTTGCAGACCAAAATCATTATTTACGAGTAATGGCAAGGGAATTGGCTGACATTAAAGCCGAACAAGGGGATTGGCGCCGGCTTTTGTTTAGCAACCAATCTTTGGGGGGCATTGAAGAAAACAACGGGGAAAGCCGCCATCCTGCCTTTCAAAAGCACGTCAGTCTTCCCTTGAAAACGAAAGCAGACTTCAAACATTTTGAGGAGGAAGAATAGCTGAAACCTGACGTCCGAAACCATGTTGTGGGTCCCAACTAAAATTATACAGCTTTAGACAGTTGCCTGGTTTCCACCAAGTGCAAAGACGTTGCATAGGAAGGCGACTTGTGGGGAGATTATGGATTTGCGGCTCTCCGTTTCTGTTATTTCGCATGGTAATTCCTATGTCATAGCGCGGGTCACACTCCGTTCCTATGTTGGGTGTTTGAAAATAGGAACGTCTTATGTACTTATTATGTCCCCCCTGTTATATTTTGAACTAGCCTTAATTCCCCAACGACATCTACATTCTGTCGGTCGTCTGGTTCTTCGTTCGCCAACGTCTTTAAAATTTTTTTACTACACCTTCAGAGGAAAATTGTCCTTTTCCCTCTTTAGTTTTTCAACTCTGAAGGTTTTGTTTGGGTAAATGTCCTGTTGATGTGTTATGAGTTGCCGTAGCGAAACCTTTGGGAATTTATTGATTCTCTTAAATATCGCACTTACATGCGTTATGGATATTTAGAGCATTAAAATGCCAGTATTTGAAAAGCGTAAAAATGATAACCTTTCCCTTCTCTATTTGAAAATAAAACTTGGTGCACTTAATCCAATTTTTAGTTGAAACGCTTTTTTCTGCATCCTGAATCTATCGATATCCATCTCTTCACCAGCCTATGGTGGCTTTTGGTGCCCATTCATGTAGGAAAACCAAGGAATTTCGTTTGAATTTGGACATGGATTCATTGGCGCAGTGGAATAATGTTCGACTGTGGTGCGGTACACCCGAGTTCGAATCCTGACAAAGTCTAATGTTTTTTTCTAGATTAGAGGTCCAATACATGTCATATTGTAACGTGGGGAGTTACTTGAAGACCCGGTTAGTGACTAAGACACGTTTATTCACCGTAAACGTACATAACACTACAACAGATATAAGTAGACTGGGGGCACAGCCAGGGAAACGTACGAGTATTTATGCACTTATGTGGACAGCAGCTACCGGGGAAAATATCCGCTGACAAGACTGCCGGACATCTCGGGTAGAGTTGCGGTCAATAACTGATACAGGAGCGCCGGACGTGACAACTAGTCCATGGGGCCTCAATAACCGCGACATCTCCCTCTCTAGATAGCGAGTCGTCCCGACCGCTATTACTTTCCTATAAAACTCTATATCCCAAAAACTCAACATACCATGGAAAACATTTGAACCCTCTACACTCTACAAAGACAACACCTTGTCAAACATCAACTGAGAGAGAGAGAGAGAAAAAAAAACAGTACATGAGTTCATAAAATAACATAAGTTGGGGGATTTTTCCACTTTCAGCAAGTCAACCGCTCCCGCCATCGAAGAATTTCCATGCAGTGTCGCTCTTCTCCACCAATTGGGTCTTCAGCTTGGCCAAGTCCTCCCCTCTGCTTCTCTTTCTTTGTCTCCGGCTGCTTTCACGCCACTCTTTTTCTTCTCTACATTATTTCCTCCAACATTCTCTCGATTTTTTCCAACCTCGTTTCTACCGTTGCATCTTGCTGTGATGGGTCATACGTGGGTTTTTCCTCCCTTCCCATAACTCCCAGAGCCCACTCGTATTGCTTCCCTCGATCGGTCATCTCCTGGAAGCGCTTTACTTCCTGGAGGAACTCATCGCAGTTAGTGGGCTTTAAGCTCCATAATTGTTCTAGTACACTAGGTCTCAACCCCTGCCAGAGATACGCTAGCTTTGTGGCTTCGGCCATACGCGCGTTTACCCTCCTGCACAGATCAAGCACGTCGTAGTAGTACTCCAGGGTCGATTCCTCAATTCCCTGCTTCCTGGCACGCAATTTGGCCTCGTTATGTCGCACATAGTTTACGGGCGTAAACTGTGTCAACAGTGTCGATTTAACTCCCCTGACCACCGGGGGCCCTTGTACGTCCGACCACGCATTGGGAAGATTGCCCGTTGCCTCCATGCACGCATACCATTTGCCCGCAGCCCCCTCTAATGACAGCTCAATGTGATCCCGTAACTCGTTTTCACCCAATCGGTTGTATCTACCCACCTTTTCGTAGCGATGGATCCAATTCACTACGTCTTCCCCATCCCGACCGGTGAATGTGGGTGGAGTCTGGAATTTGATTTGGGCTGCCATCCCTACGGTATTGAGGGGGGCGACTGCCGCGGCCACAACAGAATTTTTCGCTAACCTGCCGCGTAACAATCGAGCGCTTGCAACCGAAGATCTCCGTCGAAAAGCTCCAAAATCCCACTCTACTCCCTCTTCACTGTCCTGAGAATCAGAGCTGTCCTCGCCGTCCGCCCACGCTAGAGTTTCCTCCTCGCTAATACTAGCTTGATGTTGCCCCAAATTACTTTCTCTCGTTATTACCCGTGTACGGTCTTCCCACCCGGATAATCCTCCTGGCTCACCTACACAGTCGTCCACTCGACTCCCGTTCCTTCGCACAAGGTTACTCGGGTTGAGGGTTTCGACGATACCACCTACAATTGCTTGATCAACCCTTGGCGCAAATCGCCCAAACTCGTCGCGAGGGAGTTGTCTTCCCCTGGCTCTACCAGCACCCCCACTCATCTACTGCCTTCTGACTATTTATCTAAAACCTGATCCTCAGATCACTTAAAACGGCAACTTACTGCCCCCCCCCCCCGACGAACGACTCTTCGTCTAAATCCGATCTTCCGATCGCTCACAACGGTAACCTACCGCCTCCCGACTCTTCGTCTAAATCCGATCTTCCGATCGCTCACAACGGTAACCTACCGCCTCTCGACGAACGACTCTTCGTCTAAATCCGATCTTCCGATCGCTCACAACGGTAACCTACCGCCTCCCGACGAACGACTCTTCGTCTAAATCCGATCTTCCGTTCGCTCACAACGGTAACCTACCGCCTCCCGACGAACGACTCTTCGTCTAAATCCGATCTCCCGATCGCATACAACGGTAACCTACCGTATCCTAAGCCCCATTAGTCACTACTAGGTCTCATCGTTCTCCCTAGAATCTCTTATGGTGTCCCTATGTTGTCACACATTAATCGCCCGTCACACGGCCGGTGCTGTGGCTTCGTACCCCAACAGTTTAAGGCGCGTGGCCAGTTGGGTCGACGACTCTCGGAAGCCCCTAACAGCCCCCGCCTCCGCACAACCTGAGCAAAAGAGTAACAACGCAAGGACTTACCACAAGTTCTGCATCTCCACCATGTAACGTGGGGAGTTACTTGAAGACCCGGGTAGTGACTAAGACACGTTTATTCACCGTAAACGTACATAACACTACAACAGATATAAGTAGACTGGGGGCACAGCCAGGGAAACGTACGAGTATTTATGCACTTATGTGGACAGCAGCTACCGGGGAAAATATCCGCTGACAAGACTGCCGGACATCTCGGGTAGAGTTGCGGTCAATAACTGATACAGGAGCGCCGGACGTGACAACTAGTCCATGGGGCCTCAATAACCGCGACAATATTTATAGCCAAATGAAAGCCCGTTCGGATATCCTTAGAATGTCCGACGGCGCTGTTGAGGGCGGTCAAAACCCAAAAAAAATTACATAGGACATCCAAATCGGATATCGGGCTGTCCGGAGGATATCAAAAAGATGTACTCAACATCCGACCCCGACATCTGTCGGACATCCGACGGACTGCCTTGTGTTATGTGGGATAGAAAGCGTAACAATCAGCTGCACATTTAATAATCAAAAACAGAGTAATAACCAATAATGTTGACTAACGGTAATTGTATGCTATGCATAAGAAGATACACCCCTTGGTTTCGTAGCGTTATCCGCCTGTGGCAGTCAGTGCCAGAGAAGGGGAAACAGGGGAAAGGAAGAGTTTAAATTAGTTGTTTAATTCCCGCGCAATGATGCATATCGTCGTTTACGTTTACGGATTTTATTTGCCTTTAGTTCGAGTATTTTATACCACGTAGTCAAGTAAAGAACACGATGAATTAAAATAAATCAGTAGTTTTCAAAACGAATATAGTTTGCTTCATGTTTGAGAATAATATACGGTATCGGTCTTTGAAAATAAATAAATTTTAAAGTACCGTAAACGGATATGGTTTTCAGTTAGTACAGATATAAAAAACAAAGACTAATTTATACAGCAAGCGTATATTCTACTACTATTATATTGTTCTTAAACGAAAATCGTATAC
This sequence comes from Daphnia magna, assembly GCF_020631705.1. Classification (NCBI taxonomy): domain Eukaryota; kingdom Metazoa; phylum Arthropoda; class Branchiopoda; order Diplostraca; family Daphniidae; genus Daphnia; species Daphnia magna. The sequence goes on from NC_059190.1 coordinate 9,985,399, forward strand.
ATCTAAAAACTAAAAAAGAAAAAAACATTTTAACGTTGGTCATACGCAAAAAAGGGGAGAAACTCATGATTTCGGTACTACGAACTATACTGCGATTGTACCAGCTTTTCGTAGTAGGGGGCCAGATCTTTTCGAAAATCATCCTTTGTGGAAAGACTGCGTGAAACTCGATTGAAAACTGAATATATGGAACTATGGTCAGATCTTTGTCTGACTACAGGAACTAATCAATTTATGATTTGCGATTTGGCAGAAGTACAAAGGAAAACAAAAGGATGGTTCAGCACCTTCGTATGGAAACGACGCGTATCTATATATTAACTGAATTTACCAGAGTGAAATTGTTTGTAGCAAACATATGTGTTGTCGATGTCACCACTGCCTTTCTTCAGTTGCTTTATCTATAAAACCCTTCTTTTTTTAGTTTTCTGCTGTTTCTCCGAACAGGCTTTTAAATTCACTTTTGGAACACGAAAGAAACGTATTCCGACTTCAACATCTAGCAACCGACTACACTACAAAATTTCACCATTTCTGATAAAGAAACATCAATGACAGTAAATGTCTGCTTTTTGTTCTAGAGTTGTAATACGGGGGAGGGGAGGGGGGTGTTGTGGAAAGGTAAACAAGTTTTTTCATTAATTTTCCAGGAAAAATAACAGCTTTTTTGGAGATAAAATATTTTGTATTATATCAGAACAGAGGTAAAATACACGATTCCAAAAGATTTTGTAACAAAACTAACTACAACTTAATTAAATATATTATTTTTCATTTCCCTCCTATAAGGCCCGAGAGGAAAATACCCCAGGTCGGAATGCAGACTTGGCAACTCAGCATCCGATCTTGGTCTATGGAAATCGTTAACGCTGATAGGACTTTCTCATATATTTTTACTGGTTATCCAGGGAGCAGCCATGATTCATACATTTTTAAAAGAGCACGATTTATTCTAAGTTAGAAAACAATGAATTATTTAACAGTCATAGGTATCTTTTAATTGCCGATTCCACTTTCGCGTTTGAACCTTACATGCTTGTACCTTACAAGCAAACCCCTGCTGGTTTAAGCCCTTCACAAAAGACATTTCACAAGAGATTATCATCAGAGTCGGGCGGAGCGTGCTCTGAGCTTGAGCGAAAAAGAAGCGCGCTCGCGATTTTCGCTGAGCGACGAGCGCGAGCCGCTCAATTTAAAAAAACGCGAGCTTGAGCTTGAGCGAAGACCTGCTGAGTGACTCGCTCGAACGCGAACGCCATCTATCAATCAGCAATAAAAAAATTTGGTCCGAACTTAGTGCGCTATCTATGAACACAATTTTTTTTTGTGAAAAAGTACGCAACTGTACAGACGACACTCAAAATCGTGTTTTCAGCACTGCGGGACTCATTTTTGTTCCAAAACGTTCAAATTTATCGGACAGTAATTTTGACAAACTTGTGTTTTTGAAACAAAATGGAATATCTTTTCGAAACTGGCAACTTTACCCATCAAAAACTAGCTAATAGCTAGCAAGTTGAACTCTTTTAACTTTTTTAAGTGTAGGAATTAGGAAATTGTAATACCTATAACCTACTGTGATCGCTTTTAAGAGGAGTAAGAGGAGAAATACAAGTTTTTGACAGAGATTTTTTTGTGTGAAGAGCGAGAGCGGAAAACGAGCGCGATCGCGCTCGTTTTTTTTTTACGAGCTAGAGCAAAAATCCGCTCACTTTGAGGCACTGAGCGGAAAGCTCAGAGTGCGCTCGTGTTTCAGTGAGCGATGCCCGACTCTGATTATCATCCAGTAGAATGATTGTTGAAAACTGTTTTTCAGACGTGAAAAATCGTACTTGTAGATGTCAAAACATTGACGCTTCCATTGACCATGCAGTCAACATTGTCCTCTTGTGTCATTCATAACATCTGCATACGAAATGGCGATCTTAACCATAATTTGCATGACAATGCACCACTCCATTGTAATGTTAATCCCCCACTTACCGCAAACAATGATAATAATCCAGCTGCAAATGCAAAGAGGGAGGTATTGCAAAACTGATTTCAACGCAGAGTTGTTGCAGCATTTCGGCATTTGTAATAAAAAAAAGATTCTTTGTATTTTATGACTTCCAAGAGGTAATACATTGCATTGTACTTGTTTAACATAACATGTCTGATATGGTTAAAAAATAAAACACGTAGCCTCAACGTTCTTCTTTTGCAGGGGTTTTACTTACTATCTTCATCAGCAGAGTACATTTGCTTCCTACTTTTAGATTTTTTCTCCCTTTTTGCTGGTGGTTTTTCTTCTGGCAGTGCGCGTTGGATTAATTGCATCATTGCGTCCTGTTTTCTACTTCCCATTGCCATATGATCTTGAAAATGTGTTTCCTTCATTTTGTCTCTTTCTGCTCTCGCCTTCTCTCTATTTTCAATGCTCTTCTCAAAAACCTGTAGCAACTGTTGACTCTTCAAAATACGCGAATTCCTCTTCTTTTTTGGTGGAGGGGGGATGGTTTGCGATAAATCATCACTACTCGAATCCTCAATAGGATTACGTTTATGTCTTCCATCATTATCAGAATCCAAGTTCATCTCAGCCTCCATCTGCTTGTCCCAGTCATCGTAATTGTTATCAGCACTAGTGGCTAAAAAAAACAATTATAGAATGGTTACAAAAAAAAATGAAAAAATAAATATATACATGCTTTGAACTGCACTTCAATCGCGGTCATTGATTTTTTTTCCAACTTAAGTCAGATTTTGTTTTTTATCAAGGCTCTCTCCCACATATGCAGGATGGATTACTAACGAATTCCCTTTTACGTTAAAGTAATTAATTGCTGCATTATATCTTAATTTAGCATGAATGTATGTACCTATAATGAGTTCAATTTCATCGTAGTAGCTAGGTTTCTTCTTGAGTACATCAGCACTGGAACCTGTTGCTGATATCAGCTTTGCATATTCTTTCCTCTTGGCCAGAAGATTATTCCATTTGATTTTTGGTTTAGTGCCAGTGTACTTATTGTTCGAAAAACTGTAGCCTGCCTCTTGTAACTTTTTAGTTATCGAATCACAAACAGGCAGCACTTTTAGTCCCTTCGCACCCAACTTGGGATAATTGTCCTTGATGAGATCTATTGGGGAAAAATGCAATTCAATGATGGTAAATAACATTATCATGCTAAAAAATATTTACATGAAAACAGTAAATTGGCACAATGGTTTAATTGTTGCTGCTCCTAATCCTTTTTTCCATTCCATATAACTTTAATATGATTCAAGTCTCCTTCAGTTAGGCTATTCAGGTCACTTTTACTACTGTTTTCTAAAGAATCACTTGATTTTATAAAAATTTCGTAAAAAAATTTTTCGGTGAAGGGTTTCTCTGCCATTGAAATTCAAAATTAGAGAAATAAAAATGAAAAACAAATCCCTCCTGTATATAATTTTCAGTTGTTGACAACAAATTCATTTGTTTCATTCGTCTTCTTATTTTACAACGTTGCAACAAATGGAAGAGGAGGAGCCAAAATCACAGGTATATTGTGAATTGAGGAGCTGAATGGAGGTCCAGACCTTCATTTAGCTGAATTGAAAAAAACAGGTGGGAGAGATGAGTTTCAAAACTCAGCTTAAGGGAATTTAAAATTGAAATTCACGCAAAAATAGACTTTTTTTCATGTTAAAATTCACTTCAGCTGAATTTTTCGCACAAAAATGCGCCTTATATCTAGAGGACTAAGTGATTTATTTATTTTTTCCATCTTCATATTCCATATTTTGACTTTTTTTGGGGGTGTACTAGATATTTCTTTATTTTCAACACCTCGAATCTTCATTCAACTAGTGAAGATATTGACACAATTGTTTGTGTTAAGCTCTTGTTGTAAGGAGATTGAACAAAGAAACATTTTCTTGCAGTTAAGCATAATTGTTTTTAGAATCAAAGCCTATTTTTACAGAAGTAGCGACTCCTATCTATGGACAGTTTCATCGTTATCGTCCTAGTAATCCAAGAAAATCGTGCTAGTTTTCGAACTTGTCATTTTTTGAAATCCCACCAAACGATAGTCGTACTTAGATCTCTTTTTTCTCAAATGTTAGTGTTGGTCTTTGGTCTGATTTCTTTACATACGTTACACAGGGCCAGTAAGAAAGAAAGTCCTGATTGTCACCCCATCGCCGTTTTCATCTTCATTATCGTCTCGTTCCCGTTTTACCTTTGCCTCATCACCTTCTTGGCCGTCTTTGCCTTCTTCAAGTTCGTCATCGTCTCATAGCCGTCTTGGTCGCCATCTTCTAATAGCTGTCTTCCCTTTCGCCATCTTTTAAGGTCCATAAGGCACTCTAAAATAAATTCAAAAAAATATCCAACCTGATCCGTATGAAAGAAAAGGCTGAATGATTCGCGTTACTACCGTCACCCTCTATATACTTTGCCGTAGTTCAATCCATGATGAGAGAAAGTCACACATTGCCGCCTCGTTATTCATATGTTAGTTAGCCGATTTCCGTCTTTATTATTTCATGAACCCTTGATCTTCACTATAAAGTGCATTTTTTACAAATGTCGTTTTCGCTTCATAACTATCGTAAATTTTAAAAAATTAACCAATTTTCGTGCTTTCTTCGCCATTTTTTTCTCCTCGAGCTTGATCCACCCTTCAGTGGCCCAGCCTTGAAAGCGTCTCCCCTTTTCAGCGGCTCAGCCTTAAACGCGTCTCCCCCCTCTACCGATGCCCATGCCAGTGCTCGGGTGGAGTAGGAAATGAAACATATTTAATGAAATAACTCTTACGGACTTATTTTAAACATTTTTATAAATAATTTAATGTTATAAAAGCACGAAACTAAAATTACTTTTGAGTTGTACGGGGCTGACCCGCTGCCCAAGCCGGCCAGAAGGGTGGTCGATCGGGTGGAAGGACTGCACGAACCCATGGGAGAGGGGTCAGTAAAGGGTGGTTTACCTGGGCCATCCCATAACCCCCATGTCTTCCCTTTGACTTTCATGTCAACGGGTGGTCTAATGATCAGCAATTCGGGCTTCAATTCTGGTGCAGGGGAATCCAATGGTCCATCGGAAAACCTACAACCATTGGATCTTGGAGGTGATGACAATGGGAAAGCTGGAGATCCTGAGGCCTTATCTGGATTGGCCGCGAATCTGGAAGGCGACTGCAGCCCTTCCTAGTAACATCAGAGAGACCATGTTCCTGTTCAACCAGCGACTTCTCCCTACTAGGACCAGCTGCAATCGATTGGATCCCAACAAGGACGCAAAATGCGCAATCTGAAACAAGACCCAGAAACCGATGAGTATCTGATGTTCCAGTGTCGCGCACACCATGTCACGCCTCACCGTTTGGAGCTGATGGAAGGAATCATGCGTCAAAAGGGCTGTAGGACATCAAAAGAAGATCTAATTCGTGATCATTTTTGGCCAATAGGGTATCTCCGGCAAGCGTTTACTCTTCTGGCTACCTACATCTTCATCAACTGGAAGGCAAGGAACCATCAACGTACCCCAAATCAAGAAGAAGTAGAAAGCTTATGGAAAACACTTTGCCCTCATAGTTAAGTCCATAATCCTTTTTTTATCTTATCCCATATTTTATTTTAATTTTGTTCATTTAGTTTGTTTGTGTTTTATTTCATACCTAAATATGTAAAATCTTTGTTTATTTTTGTTTATTGTAATATCCTACCTAAATGTCATATGCTATTGTTTACTTTTGTTTAATTTTGTTTAGCACAACATATGATCCCTTGCATTTGCTTGTTTTTGTTTCTGATTTGCACTTAGACCAACATTGTCAAATTTTCTTTTCTCTGTCCTAATAACGTCTTCATCCGAGGAGCGAAATTATTTGTTTGTTTTTGTTTGCTTTTGTTTGTTGCTTTTTGGGGAGGGGGCGTGTTTCGATATAATGTAAAAATGAAAATTAACAGAAAACAAAAGAGTATTTTGCAACAAAAAAATGGGCCAAGGTTCGAATCTCGATAACGAAAAATTTAAAGATTTTAAAGTTACCAATTTTATCATAAATAATCAATATTGATTATAACGAAAAAGTGTATTAAAGTTATTCAAAACATTCATTGAAGTAATTTAATTTTTTTAAAGCACAAAATGAAAATTACTATTACAATTGAATCCCAAAGTACAAAGGATGGAGTTCTTTAATTGGGTCTCCTTCTTCCTATGTGCCTTTATCTTCTCGTGTGAAAAAAAGCTTAACACATGACGCCATCTTCATGACGCTATCGAACCACGCCATTTACCCACCTGAGAACGATTCAGTAGCAAGTCATCGACCAAGGAGCACGCATACCTATCCGACCACAGACTCTATCAGCTAGACAAGACGTTTCCACCCGGTCTACCTTGAAATCACTCGAAGCCACGGTACTGCATCGCAGAACTCTGCTTGATGCCGACACCTCTTTACGAGAGAAGCCTTCAAGACCACTGCCTATCATGCATTCAGCCTGCGGCTCTTCCATTGGGGACGACACCTCTTTGGACACGTCCCCTGAGCACCAGCCTGCTAATGGCAGCTCAAACCTTTCTCATGGTGGTTGCTGTAGTCGTCCACGTACCCCGAGCTTCACGATCCAGCCGTTCGATAAGAATCCGAAGAATTACGCTCGGTTTAAGGCCAATTTTCGAGCCCTTTACGAAAAAAGATACAACGGTTCTCCTGCCCTCCTGTTCATGTTGGAAGAACTGCTGTCGAAAGAAGTACGGAACGAGATTGGCCAATGCCTTGCTGATGGAACAATGTACTCCGTGGTGTGGGATCGTCTCGACGCAGTCTACGGACGCACCGAAGTCATGAACCAGACCTATCTCGACGGACCTATCTCGACGATCTGCTGCAGATTCCACCTTTGAAAAGCCAGGATGCTGCGTGTCTCAAGACCTTCGCCAACCGGTTTCACGGAGCAGTGGTGAACCTTTCAAAATCGAGATACGCACATGAACTTCACAACCATACTACCCTGATGGCCATAGAAGTGAAGACGACGACATACCTGAAGGAGAAGTGGAACGAGAAGAGAAAAAAGGCAGGCGCAGAATTGAACGTTCTAGACCTGGACGACTGGGTAACAGTAAAATCCATGTGTAAACAACATGGTAAAAAGGTTTTCAAGTCTCTGCCCACGTCGACGTCCAAATCAGTACGGTTTGATGAGAAGAAGCCAGTCAAGAGACCAAACGCTTCTCACACGTCAACCATTGGACACGTTTCGACAGAGAAAGGCTCTAAAGTAACGGCATCCTAACCTCCGCTAGCTGCTCCCATGGGAAGACGACCGAAGACGGAGAAGAAAGCAGCCGAGAAGACTGACCAGTGGAGGTGCCTCGCTTGTAACGGAAGGGCTCCTTACTTGGCCAGCTGTAACGTGATTATGTCTTTCACGCCCACGAAACGGGCTGAAGTTGTATTTAAGTCCGGAAGGTGTCTACTATGCCTCACCGGCAAGCACGAACGCAGGAAGTGTTCCAGAGACATCAAATGTACCATTGGTAGATGCGCTGGTTCAAGACACCATCCCCTGCTTCACGGATCCGAATTCATCCTCCTGAGGAAACAAACGGATCCACTACCTCCATCAGCGTCTACATCGACTGCATTCCTTAGGACACTAACCCAGAAGGAAACGGTAAAGCGACGTGTACGTTTCAAGATCGTGCTTGTTCGTATTAGCGACGGTGCAAGATGGGTCGACACTTTCGGATTTCTGGATACCGGAAGCGACACCACACTGATCAGGAGAGATATAGTAAAGAAGTTGGGACTCGTTGGCCTGCCTAAACGCATCAACGTTGTCTCCTATGATGGAGCCACATCGAACATCCAAGCTGCCGTTGTGGATTTCTCCCTCTCGTCCGTCGACGGAACAAGCCGGTTTACAGTTAAACACGCCTAAGACGTCGAAAATTTGCAGGTGACGCCTAACCCCCCAATCAACCCTCGTCAAATGGAGTCCTGGACACACCTACGTGGTCTTGATGTCCCGAACGTACAACCCGAAGCCGTTGGAGTATTGATTGTACTCGACGTAGCAGAGGCCCACGACCATATGGATTCCGTCAAGCTGCCAGCTGGAACAATTGGGCCTATCGCTTTTAAAAACACCGGTTGGATGGTGCGTGGGTGGTCAAATGGACCCGCCACAAGATGGACGTCCATTCATCGCCCACATAGTATCAGAGGAACGTTCCGAAGACCTCATCGAATTAGTCAAGAAATTCTGGCAGCTGGAGGCAGAAGACGTTGACATGGAACAGCCTGTTCTCTCCGAAGACAATCTACATGGAAAAAGTATCCTCGAGTCAACAGTAAAGAATGTTAGCAATCGGTATCTTGTCGGTCTAATGTGGAAGACCGACAACGTAAACTTTCCGGACAATCGGGCAACTGCATGGAAGAGACTTTATTCTCTGGAGAGGCGATTTCAACGAGATTAAGACTTCGCCCAGAAGTATGATGCAGTTGTTAAGGAGTACATCGGCCTGGATCACGCTAGACTCCTCACGACCGAAGAGTTGCGGAAGAAGTCAAGTAGAATGTGGTATTTACCACACCACGGGGTCGTAATCCCATCCAGCTCTACGACCAAAGTTCCAGTTATATTTGACGGAGCCACCGAGTATGGAGGAACGCCTCTCAACCAGAACCAGTTACGAGGACCCAATCTTCTCGTTAGCCTGCTCGGTGTCCTACTACGCTTCCGAAGGAATCTAGTACCGGTCGGGGCAGACATCGAGAAAAAGTTTAACCAAGTGAAGGTCCCAGTAGAATTTCAGGCAGCCTACCGTTATGTCTACCGGACGCCTGGCAGTAATCAAGCACCGTTAACGTACCAAAGGACAGTCCATTTCCTTGGATCACTATCTTCCCCAACGACCTGTATCTTCGCCCTCAACCGGACTTCCGACGATCATCGTGACCAGAATCTAGAGGCAGCAGATAGCGTCAGAAGAAACTTCTACGTTGACAACTACCTCGACTCCTTCGATTCCGAAGACAGGGCAGTAAAACGGGCCCGCCAAATGAAGCAACTCTTACAACTTGGCGGTTTCAACCTAACAAAGTGGACGTCCCCATCAAGGAAGGTGATATCGGCTCTACGTGAGTTCGGTCTGGCCATAACAACACTGGACCTTGATTTGGAAAAGTTACACATCGAGCGAACACTTGGAGTAATGTGAAACAGGGAAACGGATATGCTGACAATCAAGATACGGAAGCAGCCCAGCCATGACGTTTTCACTAAAAGGAACTTCCTTAGTATTATCTCCAGTGTCTGCGACCCTTTGGGACTCGTCACTCCTGTTGTTTTTCTAATGAAGTAACTTCTGCAAGACATCTGGACGTACTAGAAAAGAATCGGCTGGGATGACCCTATCCCCGAAGAATTGGGTCAACGTTTCCATTACTGGTAATAACATCTTGAGAACCTGAAGTTGCTGACGGTGCCAAGATGTTTTCGACATCAACGTTTACGTTGGACGCAACAGCACCTGCATGTATTCACGAATGCAAGCACAAAGGGATTTGGAGCTTTGGCGTATTTCCGTTTCATCTTCGAGGACCAGTCGATCAACGTACCTTCGTCATGGCAAAAACTCACGTAACACCAGTAAAAAGATTCACGATCCCAAGATTAGAGTTGCACGCTGCTGTAGAAGGCTTAAACATCGCCCTAGTAATCTGTAGGGAGCTCGAATATGATTTACGTGAAGTTACTTTCCAAACCAACTTTCAAACCGTCTTACGTTGGATCCATTCCCGCACTTGCCGATTTGAAGCCTTCGTGAAAAATCGGATTGGAAAGATCCTCCGGAACACTAATCGAAGACAATGGCGTCACGTTTTCGGAATTAAAAATCCCGCGTACCTGTGTAGTGGTGGCATCGACCCGAAGAACGCCGACGAGTTGGTGAAATTCCACAAAGGTCCATCGTTCCTGAAACTCGATCCGTCGGAGTGGGATATTTGGGAAGAGATCGCAGAGCCGGAGGAAAATGACGTTAACGTTATTCGAGTCTTCGCCGTCAAAACGGAGGACGAAAATCCCCCGATTGATGACTGTGTTAGAAGATTTTCCAGCTTACTGAAGATCCAAAGAGTTATCGCTTGGGGCAGGATATTCGCGACCAACGCCAGAACAAAGATGGGAATTTGCAAGCCAACCGTGGGAGAGTTGACGGCCGAAGAAATGTTGACGACCCTCACACTCTGTGTTAAACATACTCAAGAACTGGCATTTGCGGAAGAAATCTACGCTTTAAGAAAGAGCTTGGAGTTGCCTCTTAAGTCGAAACTACGCATGTTCATTCCTTTCCTGGATGAAACAGGACAGCTGCGTGTAGGCGGACGTATACTTCAGGCTCCAGTTGATTATCAATGGCGAGAAGTTTTTTCACCAGGTGAAGGTCCCAGTAGAAGATCAGGCAGCCTACCGTTTTGTGTACTGGACGCCTTGCAATCATATATAATCAAGCACCGTTAACGTACCAAATGACAGTCCACGTCTTTGGATCAGTATCATCCTCTACGACCTGTATCTTCGCCCTCAACCGTACTGCTGACGACCATCGTGCCCGTACGAAACGTCAAGCTTGGTGTTTTGGCGTACCCAAACTATTAGCTTCACCAAAGGTTCCCCCGCGCTAGCCTACCGATATCAAACTTGCCATATGTAACGGTATGCTTGAGTTAGGAAACATAACAAAGCTCTTGCCTCTTCAAGCTGCATCCGCACTTGCTTGCAGTTGTCAAGCTTATCGTTTACAGGGTAATTTGAGTTTGGTTAGCTAACAAAACTCTCACTTTATTCAAGCTTCCCCCGCGCTATAATATACCTTACAACTAGGTGTCAAGCTTGGCGCATGAAAGGGTTAGCTTGGATTTTGTGGGCTGCTAGTTATAGTATAATAATATTATTAAATAATCGGCAAATTTCAGCTAGAATTATTTATTATGAAAAGTTAGGTTATATTTCTTAAGCTAGTTTTTTAGGAAATCAATCATCTGTTAAAATATTACTTATCTTAACGATCCGTAATAAGAAAAAAAATTATTTATTAAAATAAAACAAGTTTTTGCAATTTTAAAAAATAACAGAAGATAGCTCTTTGATATTCCCATTAATTATAGCTTGTAAGTTATAACAATAAAAAGTAAAAAGTAATATATTGATGCGAAATGTTTTATTGGGAAGATGAGATAAATTTTATATAGGATAGACTACTGCTGATTAGCAGCTTAGAATTCTTGTATATTGTATAAGTCAAATGAGTGATTGGAAGAAGCCGCGACTGCTACGCGGTAGACTCGGGTTCAAATCCCGTTCCAGGAATTTCTGCTTTCAAGTTGACAGTTACAACCTCGCGCGGCGCTGGCTGACTTAGCTTGAATAACCAAAGTCTGATGCTAGCTGAAAAATCTTATATTGGATCGGAGCAAATCTAGCTTGTCTCGTAGAAGCTAACACTACTATGGGAGCCTGCCGTACGAAGCTTGCATCCAGCTTCTATCTAGCTAACCGTCGCTTACGGGTGACCAGTATCCGGAGGCAGCAGATAACATCCGAAGAAACTTCTACTTGGACAACTACCTCGACTCTTTCGATTGCGAAGACGGTGCAGTAAAACGGGCCCGCCAAATGAGGCGACTCTTACAACTTGGCGGTTTTAACCTAACAAAGTGGACGTCCTCATCAAGGAAGGTGATATCGGCTCTACGTGAGTTCGGTCTGGCCTCACCAACACTGGACCTTGATTTAGAAAAGTTTTCGATCGAGCGAACACTTTGAGTAATGTGGAATTGGGAAACGGATATGCTGACGTTCAAGGTACGAAGGTAGCCCAGCCATGACGTTCTCATTAAAAGGAACTTCCTTAGTATTATATCCTGTGTCTACGACCCGTTGGGATTCGTCGCTCCTGTTGTTTTCTTAATGAAGTCACTTCTGTAAGATATATGGACGTACGAGAAAAGGATCGGTTGGGACGACCCTATCCCCGAAGAATTAGGCCAACGCTTTTACTACTGGTTCGAGCACTTGGATAACCTGGAGTTGCTGACGGTACCAAGATGTTTCCGAGATCAACGTCGACGTTGGACGCAGCAGCACCTACATGTATTCATGATGATGCTTTGGCGTATTTCCGTTTCATCTTCGAGGACCAGTCGATCAACGTATAGTCATGGTTAAAACTCACGTAATACCAGTAAAAAGATTCACGATCCCAAGATTAGAGTTGCACGCTGCTGTAGAAGGCTTAAACATCGTCCTAGTAATCTGTAGGGAGCTCGAATATGATTTACGTGAAGTTACTTTCCAAACCAACTTTCAAACCGTCTTACGTTGGATCCATTCCCGCACTTGCCGATTTGAAGCCTTCGTGAAAAATCGGATTGGCAAGATCCTCCGGAACACTAATCGAAGACAATGGCGTCACGTTTTCGGAATTAAAAATCCCACGGTCCTGTGTAGTCATGGCTTCGACCCGAAGAACGTCAACGAGTTGGTGAAATTCCACGAAGGTCCATCATTCTTAAAATTCGATCCGTCGGAGTGGGATGTTTGGAAAGAGATCGCAGAGCCAAAGGAGAGTGACGTGAACGTAATTCGAGTCTTTGCTGTCAAAACGGAGGACGATAATCACCCGATTGATGACTGTGTAAGAAGATATTTCAGCTTACTGAAGATTCAAAGAGTTATCGCTTGGTGCAGGAGGTTCGCGACCAACGCCAGAGCAAAGATGGGAATTTGCAAGCCAGCTGTGGGAGAGCTGACTGCCGAAGAAATGTTGATGGCCCTTACACTCTGCATTAAACCTCCTCAAGAACTGGCATTTGCGGAAGAAATCTATGCTTTAGGAAAGAGCTTGGAGTTGCCTCTGAAGTCGAAACTACGCACGTTCAACCCTTTCCTGGATGAAGCAGGACAGCTACGTGTAGGCGGACGTATACTGCAGGTTCCAGTTGATTATTCCACAAAGCATGCCATCCTGCTTCCAGCCGATCAACTCGTGATGCAGCGGATTGTATGGGGTCATCATACGCGGAATCTCCAAATCAAATATGAAAGATTGCTGGCGGATTTACGTACATGTTACTGGTTAATATCTGGCCGTAACGTCATTAAATCGGTTGTCAACACCTGCTGGCCTTGCAAGCGGAGATCATCGAAACCCATTCCACCACTCAAGGCATCGTTACCAGTTTACCAGCTTACTCCCTATCTTCCACCTTTCACCTACAGGGGAGTCGATTACTACGACCCCCTAACGGTGCGAGTTGGTGGAAGAGTTCGTAGACATGAAAAACGTTGGGTTTGGGATTCACGTGCCTAACAACAAGAGCCGTTCACTTAGAAGTATCCGAGGTTCTCAGTCTCGAGGAATTTCTTCTTGGTTTTACCCGATTATTAAGTCTACGTGGAAAGCCGAAAGTCGTCTGCAGTGATACTGGTACCAATCTCGTCGCTGGAGAACAGGAACTTTGCCAGGCTCTAACGGAACTGGTGAATCAACATAAGGAACTACAACCCAAATTAGCTTGCCACCAGATTGATTTTGCATTTCTCCGCCCCCCCCCCCCTCAAGGACCACACTTTGGCGGAGTCCGGGAGAGAATTGTTCAATCATGCAAAAGACCAATGAAAGTCAGTGTGGGAAACCGTCTTGTCACCGGCAAAGTCCTCTGAACGGTGATTGCAGAAGTGGGAGCCCTCTTAAATGCTCAGCCACTAACGCACCTCAGTATGGATCCAGAAGACCCTGACCCTTTGACGCCGAATCACTTTCTACATGGAGGAGCCCGGCCGTACGTTCTGTTAAAACTGGGAGATGCAGACTACTTAGACATCACAGCAAAGCAGTTTCTTCAAAGTCAAGCCATCCTACAACATTTTTGGAACAGATAGTTAAGTGAATATGTTCCACTCCTAACAGAAAGAAGAAAATGGACTGAGAATAGGCCAAACGTTACCGTCGGAGACTTGGTACTCGTCTTCGAACCGAATACCTTACGTGGACAATGGCCAGTAAGAAAGGTAATCGAGGTTCTACCCAGCGAATCGGATAACGTTGTTAGAGTGCTAAAAGTCCAGATCAGCAACAAAAAAAAACCCAGTATTCGTCCAGTGACGAAGCTTTGTGTTATGACTACGGCGAAAGAGCAGGACGTTTACGTAAAAAAAAAAATATTGGGTCATCTGAGTTAAAATTTGGGTCGTGAAGTCAAACTTTTAATAGAAATAGTCAATTATTGTATAAAAGTAAAATGAAAACGGTTAAAATCTGTAAAAACTGTTAAGTGTCAAAATGCTAGAAGTATAAAACGTAAAATTAGTATATAATCATATGTACAAACTGTATAAAAATATGTAGACCCCAAAACCCAATGTAAAAAATTCCGACAGCAACGCCATCTATATCTAGTTCAAAGGGAAAAGGCCAAAATCAGGTCGCCTACTGTTTAGCCCTTGACCGCTTAGGGAAACTGTTTAGTCCCATACGAACAGTAGACGACAGGGAGCTGCGGTAAAACGTACTATAGGGCGCATTTAAGAAATAAAAAACCTGAAGGAAGATAAGATAATCCTAGTAAAATCGGAATTTTCAAACAAAATTTTACGATTAAAGCCTCATTTATTCTACTACTTGCTCAACTTCATACAAAGGTTCGCCATTATCAATCATTATTTGTGTCAAGTTGACAATGGCACGGAAAAAAGATGGATGCAAAGTTAACACATGACGAAATACATTTTTCATGGAGTAAAATTGTTTAACTCTTTTGTTTACTGTTTCGTGTCTTTCTAGAATTTTTTTTTTCATCTGATTTCCATTGGGATTTAAAAAATAATTATTGTCTCGGTAGCCCTTGTCAGCCAAGGCCTTTTCGCCAATTCCAAGATGATGGATGAAAGCATCACGAGCTAATCTCAAGTCGGGCCATTCGCCGCAAGGGTATCCACCGTGGGCCCAAACAATATTACCCGTTCTGATGCAAAGTCCAATTTCATAGCGAAGTCCAGCTCCTCTGAATTTATGCGAAAACCATTTTGGGTCGAATTCAGTGGGCTCCAATATTGGAAAGTCGGTGCCGTCAAGAGAGACGAACGTAGTGGTGCCTTCAGGCGCGTTTTCAAGACGCCTTTCGAAATCAAGCTAATAAATTTAAGAAAAAATATATATTTGTCTCGGAATGTGTAAAAAAAATCGTTACCACTGGGAGATTGGCAATAAGTTGAATATACATTAGCGACCAGATACAAAAAGTTTTTTCCGTCACTCCAACAAGCACGGCATTTACACTCTCTATATTGTATTGCTTTAACAACAAAAGTCCCCATAAAAGATGATGGGGGGTCGAATTTGGTGGCCGTCTGGTTGACAACATATGCCAAACAATTTCACAAACTTGCGGGGTTGTCCCGAAAAAAGCTCTAAATAAACGATATCCCATACTACGGCTCCCAAACAAATTATGGCCAGTAATATTATGGCCAAGATTCCAAAATATTTCACTCGATGTCATTACTGAAAATTAACAGGAAACGAACTGATGATAGTACGTCGTCTGCTAAGTTGTTGCAAGATGTGATAAAAAAATGAAAAAATATTTTTTTAAATTCAACATCTCTAAAACTAAAGAAATGTAAGCGCAAGTATTTTTTAAAATAAACTTTAATTTTTAATAACGTAATACCGAAAAAAAATTTTGGTTTTTATTAACTTGTTGTGGGTTTTGCGAAACATCAAAACATGTATACTTGCAAACTTTTGCTCGAAACTGAAAACGCAACCCACGCAAACTCGATCAGTAAGTGATAAATTGGCAAAAGTACAGCAAAAGTTTGTTCTCCAGATCAACTTACGCCTGTAAACATAGTCTTGCGCCTTAAAATTAATCCAAACTATAATTTGCGCTATTGCAAGAACAGCAAAACCCTCTCGTTTTCTACTTTTGTGAACGTCATGAGGAATGCGGTGGAGCCCTCTTGAAAGAAAGGAAGAAGACAGCAGCATCTCAACCGGAAGCCCCACAGTTCGTCGCGACCTTGCACACTCCAACCATTCTCTGTTTCTTGAGGACACACCTTGGCAAACCGGGAATGTTAGCTTGTGTTCACAAGATATTGGAGTGTGAAGATTTCATGTTGAGGACCAACCGGGAGCGGATAGAGCTGAATTTTCTCAACATCTGTGCTTGGGATGCTTCTTTCCATTATATGTCGCCGGGCACTTGAAGCTAGAAGACTGCCCTCACTCACGCTATTGTGCCATGTTTGACAGTAAGGATCATCACCAGATCCTTTGTGCGCCCCGAAGAACGTACCAAGCAATCATCCCGGAGTAGAAACGTGGACGTAGGTCTCTACCCGTGGCGATACCAGAAGACTACCTCTCTATTTTGTTTTTGTTCTCTTTTGTACGGGTTTTTGTTTTTTTGTTGTTGTAAGTACCTGTGAACAGGTGGCCCAACTGTCACCTATGGTAATGCCCTCAAGGGCAGCATTGTATGTGGCAAGGGCCTTCTTAATTTTATTAATTTTCTCGTTGTAAGTAGCCCTTGCCCCCTTTAGTCAGTTATTATACAGTAGTCAAGCAAGAAAGTAATTCAGATCTCTCTCTGTTACCACGTCGGTGGAAATTGTCTCCCCTCCCACAGTTAAAACAAAGAAATAAAGTTGTTCACATCCCACCCGTTATTTTCATTTCATCATCACCCTATCCATACTTCATCTCTGTTCCAACGTTCCTTTTGCACGTGACGTTCGGAACATATTTGCACTATTAAATTGTAGCATTACACAGAATTTCTTACTTATTAGATTCAACGATAAAATTAATTGATTCCGAAAATATTCGACGAATAGTGAAGAGGATCCGAGACGAAGTTCTTGAGGCAAATCAATTGCAGCAAAGAGATTGTCCGTACAAGAATTAAAGAATATGGCCAGTTGGATCGAACAACACCTATAGAAAAGAGAATTAACATGGCATTAACGCTGAGTAAATTTTTTTTGTATTTACCTGCATAGCTTGGTCTTTGTTGTTATTGTAGGACTGTCCACCAAAGACAGCCTCCAGTTGAGTACGAGTAAAAAGGATGCATAGATTTGAGCAAAGATATTATGGCACAGTATCTAGTTTGTTGAGAAGGAACTGTTTAACTGTTTAAACCATAGTTCTGCTAGTACATTACTGATAGTGTGTAACTTTGGGGACGGATTTTTTTATCGTAGGACTATCAACCAACACAATCAATTTGAGTACGAGTAAAAAGGATGACTAGATTTGAGGGGGAAATCAGATATATTATGGCAGAGAATCTAGTTTGTTGAGAAGAAAATGTTTACCATAGTTCTTTCATTCAATGTTCTAAGTTTGATAAACGAGTATGCATTTTGAATAATTCAAAATGGATTGCAAATAGATAATAGAACACATTTAATACATTATTTTTTATTATTAATAATAAAAAATTTGTTTAATAAAGTTATTTAAAATTTTTCATGTTGAAAATTGGTTTAAACACTGGTTGGTGATTAACACATGACGCCATCTTCATGACGCTATGGAACCACGCCATTTTCATCGATAGACGGAAATCTTAGACAACTGGACTCCGCCTTTTCTCTCATGGAGATCAGGTTGGATATTTTTTTTGAATTTAGTTTAGAGTTCCTTATGGAACTAAAAAAAAAAGGAAAAATAGGCCCACATTGACGGAGAAATAGGACCACTCTAAAAGTTTTTAAAAAGTGGGCCTATTTCGCATGGTCTTATTTCTTCCGGTCCTATTTGCCGGGCCTATTTCGCCGGAGCCTATTTGACCGGTCCTATATCTCCGCCAATCCGACGTGTTCGCCTCATGGCTGTTTCGCCGTCGTCTTCATCTCATCGCTGTTTCGCCGACGTCTTCGCCTCATCGCTGTTTCGCCGACGTCTTCGCCTCATCGCTGATTCGCTAACGTCTTCTCCTCATCGCTGTTTCGCCGACGTCTTCGCCTCATCGCTGTTTCGCTAACGTCTTCTCCTCATCGCTGTTTCGCCGACGTCTTCGCCTCATCGCTGTCTTCATTTACGTTTTCCCCTCATCACTGTCTTCATCTACGCTTTCGCCTCATTGCTGTCTGCATCACTTCACTGTCCTCGATCCATCCGTCGTCTTTGCCTTTGCCACCTCACCGCCATCTTGGATCGCCATCGTAATATTGTTTAGTTTTCATTTGTTTGTTTTGCTATGTGTGGTCTAAATTAACGCGTTGGCTGCCATCCCGTTTGAGTCCCATTTTTTTGTAGCTTGTAGGGACCGGGCGCTGTTCTGCCCGATGGCCAGGGGGGGAACAGTCGCCACTCTTAAAGGCTTTGTGCCTTTATGCGCATTAGGCAATGCACCATTAGGGACTCTCTTTGTCAGCGCGGTAATAGATTTCCAGGGGTGTGCATTCCCAGAATGGAATCTATTACCGTGTCAGCCCGTTCTTGTCTTCGGACAAGTCCCACCTTGTTCGTGGATCCTTCAGATGCGATGCGTAGTAAATGTAGTTTAAACAATCTACGGGTTGCATGGCCTGGCACCCAATGGGTAATTTAGTTAAGTGTATGTATTTATATGTATGTAATTTGTGTATGTGTCATGTATAATGTTAAATAGTGTTGGAATTGTTGGATGGAGGTGGGACAATACAAATAATTCATATTTAACATTTTTTATTTGTCTTTGTTTTAGAATCACACTTTCTAAATAATAACAAAAATAATAGTTAACTTATTCCACAAAACTTTCCCTTTATCTTATTGTTGTTTAAGTATGTGACTAGACACACTTGTTTACAATCCTACAGACCTTTATTTGTTGTCGTCAAAAGAAAACCCAACGAATCTTCACAACCTTAACAAAAGATTTTTTTTTATTAAATTTTATTCAGTGTTCATCACCATGGGACAAACAAGCTTGCAACGAACACAATTACAAATAAAAACCTTAAAATTCCCTTTACTTTCTTATGTGTGATCTAACAATCCACCAAAACAAGAATGATACTCGAGATCTTTTATTTACGATAACAACAAAATCTGTGACATTGCATACTGTCACAGAGAGGTCCTGTGGCAATCACAGCACATCGGCTACAGTTTGGAGACCTAATGGCAAAGTTAAAAAAGTGATATTGTTAATGACGGTAATATTGATACATGCAAGAAACTAGGAAATTTTGGTTTGGAAATATTATGTTGAACTATTTTCTTTACAGAGGACCATTTTATGAAAATTGGATGCATTGGACTAAACAATATGAAAAACGTCTTGTTAAAGTCAAGACATGCTGCTACATCTAACAATTTTGAATCAGTATGGTACAAAGTATCTAATAAGCAAATTATTGCCATAGTACCTTCAACTAAGTATGGATTTACTTATTTTAAATCCATACTTAAATGGATCTATTGTTAAGCGTAAAATGGAAAACCTATGCCAAATTCAGGGTAAACCACGCGAGTGTAATTTTAACAAGTCTTTAATTAAGCAGCTGTTCTCATTAAACACTAAACCAAAAATGAAACAGTAGGGATGTCGATTATCGATATATCACATCTGAAAAAATGAAAAAATCCAATATCATATATCACATCGAAAAATCCGATAGTGATACTGATATTTCTTACCGCCATCTACCGATCGAAATAAGCACTACGTAATCATTTCCCCGCTATTTTAGACAATAGGTTACAAAATTAGACAGCATTAGCCAATGGGTAGATTTCTTAAGTTAGGGTAATTACTGTTTGTTTGTTAACATTTGTTTTGACAGTCGATATTTCCGTAGCTAATACTGGTAGTTCACTATACACCAACATTTCGAAATTTTCCAAAAATGTGGAATAATAGGAGCTTATTGTGGAATTATTTTGTTAGGTCTGATACCTATGCTGTAGATCATAAGTTAACATGTAATGCGTGCAACAAAACTATATAAACTAGCAGAAAAACGTCAAACATGAAAATTCATCTCCAAACTCGTTATTCCGAGCAAAAAGATAACATTTAACAAATATATCTGGATGAAGAGGCCGAAAAGGCCCTGCAAAACTCAGCGGCATCCACTACTAGAGCCACTGTGGAAAGTAACGAAGGTAAACTATGTAAAATTATGAATAAATCTTTAACAAAATTATAGATTAACAACTTTTTTATAAGAAAGGTGTGCCGAGTGTTGCTTAGCCATCAGCCACTAGCCGTCGGCGTCGCAGAGACGATAATAACACCGATGTTGTTCCCCATCCAACTGAGGGAGTTTTCATGGAAGGTTTTCATTAAAAAACTAGTTGGATTTGTCGTAAAGATATGCAACCCATTCGGGTAGTTGAAAATGGAGGTATGTTTTACATTTATGTTGATGCTATTCAAAGTTTTTGACTATATCTCTTCTCAATCTTTGGAGGCTTTAAAGATATGGTGCATTACGTTGATCCTCGGGTTACGCTGCCGTCAAGAACAACCATAGCGAACCCTTTGATTCCCCGGGAATTTGAAAGTGCAAAAACTGCTTTGTTTCTGGAAGTCCAATCTGTCACTTAAATAACCTGAGTAGTAAGCTGGAAACGATTGCATCTGAATGGGGTATTACCGAAAAAGTGGTTTGTGTCGTTACTGACAATGCGTCGAACATTGTAGCGGCTATTAACTTGCTGTCACACAAGTACAAGAAGAAAGGTATGAGATTAATTAACTCTAAAATAAGCAACAAACAACGTACCAATTTTATGTATTTTGACGTCTTTGGAATCACCTTCCATGTTTTGCCCACACCTTACATCTTGCTTCACTACTAAAACTACTACACTACTACACTACTAACAGCAAGCAGGCTAAGCAGGCAAAGGAAGAGAGAAAAAATTTTCTTCGTCAACCATTCCTGCTTATGCTTTAACAACTCGGCTGCCCTTAGTATTGATAGGTGGTTTTAATTGCGTTAACGACATACAAGACAGGAGACAAACCAAATCCCAATCATGTTCTTCTAAAATAATTAAATTTGCTTTGAAGGAGATGATTGAGGGCTTAGAACTCATTGATATCTGGAAAAAGCTTAAGAAAACTAAACCAGGTCATACTTTTCATCACCATGGTACGTCCTCTCGACGTTATCGCATTTATGCTAGTAGGGCTTTTTGCAGATAATTTCGAATCATCTGTTTACAACCATTGTCTATTAGTGACAATCGGACGATACAGTCTTCCTTTACATGTAATCTCAGCATCCTTCATCTTGCAAAATCTACTGTTGGCTTATGGAAAATGAATGTTTTGATCTTGTTAGAAGAAGGTTTTCAAAAAAATATTATTGAATTCATTGAACAATGCTCTAGTCATCCTCTAAGGCTAAGTAACGTTTGCAAATTGGTGGGAGAGTATCCTCCCACCAATATGCAATCGAGACGCATCACGATTGCATATTGCAAACAAAGGGCTAAGAGGATAAGAGAAACGAATTTGTTTTATCAGTCCTACATGCAAGAGATTGCCCAAGCAGACCCCTTTGATTGAGTTGCCTTTCAAGAGTTGAGAAACTTCTCGAAGTCTTGTGAGGAGAGAACACTCAAAGGATTCGGAGTTCGATCCCGTTGCTTTGAGGGAGAAGGAAATGAGGATGCAACCATATTTCATGTTAGTCGTGCCAGAGAAAACTTTTGCAGATATCGTATTGAGAAAATCATTACCCCCAATGGCAGAGTTGAAACGAGCACGCTCGCGTCCGAAATCCCGAGTGGAAGCTCGTGACCGTGGTGCCATCTATCAACCAATATTCTCACCAAGTGCAATTCGTCAATTCCAAAGCAGACAACAGGAGGCTGACTTCTAAATCTAAAGCAATGGAAATGGCAAGTGCCATTGTGGCAAATATAAGTCAAGGCATGGCTGACCAAATGACGCTATCAGCCTCTGGTGGCTCTGAATCTGAATCAGAATCAAATCATGCAAATTCCTCGTAAGTAGAAAAAAGTTATTTTCATAGTGAATCAATGTAATGTTTTTCAATGTTGTGTGGCTGACTGGCTGTATGTATCCTTTATGGCCTGTATCCCTGATTCCCTTTCCCTGTATGGTCGTATCTAATTTATTTGTCTATTTTTAAATTCTCCTTAGTGTAAATTCCTCTTCTCATGTTGAAATTGAAAATGGAAACACCGGGGGAAAAAAACCAACAAGCTGGAATGAATCCAGAATTAAGTTGCCATCCAGTTACTTCCAATTCATGTACGACAAAAAAGATGGAAAAGGCTTTTTAGTGAAATGCCTCATATGCCACAAGACAAAGACAAAGTTTAATAAAAAATTCGAGATTAAACTTCTGACTATTACCAACAATTCTGGCTACAATGCCAAGAGGCACAAAAGAGTAAGTTGTTTTCTATCGTACGCATCCATTCTGAAAAAAAAGCTTTAACTGAAACTAAAAAATGTGAAGTACTACATGCATTCAATTATAATACACGTGTTAAAATGGAATATAGATATGAGAAACAAAAATTTTCAGTGGACGTCCAGCAACAAAATTTTAAAGAGCGGAAAAAGAGCTTTTGCGAGCGGCTCGCGCTCTTTTTTTCAAATGGTGAGCGGAGAACGCGAGCCGCTCGTTTAACGGGTGTGAGCGGAAAGCTCTGAGCACGCTCCAAAATCGGCGAACTTCTTTCAACTCTGCCCAATGGCGAGTGCTTAACAACCAAAGAAGATGTCTCTAGAGAAATTGTTTCACATTTTACATCGATTTTTAAGAATCAATCTTCTCCTGATACGCTAGCAGGGACTGGTTTTCTTGAGAGAGTTATGGATTGCTAAAAAGTCTCTTCGAACCTAACCGTACCTATTTCATCTTTTCAAATTAAATAAGCCCTTATCCAAACCAAGAAGAACAAGTATTCCGGTACCTATGGCATTCCCTAAGAATTTTATATAGCGTTTTGGGATGAAATTGCTCCCCACCTCCTGGATATGTTTAATCATATCCTCGAAAGGGGAACCCTGACATCATCTCGTGGACAAACAGCGCTAAGACTTATTCCTAAGTGTCAGGACGCTTGTGGGATTTCAGACTTTCGCCCAATATCTATCCTCAATTGTGATTATAAAATCACGGCATTTGTCTTAGCGAGACGGTTGAGACATACAGTACCCACACAAAGTTTGGAAACACGACGAGTTTTTCCGCGCTTTTAACACGGCGGCTTACGGGCCGAAGTGTCTGCCTTTTTTACGCGATAACTCACGTTTGAGTTATCGCAAAGCAAATCCAAAAAAATCCTCTTGTTGAGGAAAGAATTTCCTTTCACTATTCAATGATACTTAATATAAAAAAATACATTTTAGTTAAGTATATTTCTATTTTAGTCCAATGAACATTTAGTTTAGTTATACTTTACTAAAAGTATAGTATAGTTAAGTATGGTATATTAATTTAGTTCATCGAAAAGTTAGTTTAGTAATACTATACTAAACTTTTTTAGTTATTATTTAGTCGTGTATTGTTACGTAAAACTAGTATTGATTTCTGTTTGTCTACTAACGGATCTATGTTTATTAGCTCGTCAAGTGATATTATCAAAAGACATAATGACCAGCTTGAAAAGTATATTATAAGGTCCAAAAAAGGAAATCTTGTTCAAAATCTCAAATTCCATTTTATGAATTGTGTTGGACGTCGTTTACAATAACAATGCTTTGTTCTGTGCTGACTTCAATGGATTTGTATAAGTACTTAGTTGAAATCGGATTTATAGATGATAATGTTTCTTCGTGTTGTCTACACTGCTCTTGGCAACTAACATTGGTAACTTTAATCCCTTAATTATGTATATAAGGTATGTGATTATTCATATGTGTCAATAGATTCCTTCTACTACTGCTATTGACGGTCACCAATTCAAATGCAACAATAGAATTGGAATTTATGGTAGCAATATTTAAAAAAAAATTTGTAGTAAAAAATACGCTATTAGAAGAAATTCATGGTTTCATGAATCTCATTTAACAATTTATGAAATATTGACACCAACTTATTGTTGGTGAAGTGAAATGTGGGAAATGATTTGGATTTAGGTATGTGGATTTTTTGTATTAGTTTATATATTATACTGTACAGTATCCTGCACAAAAATCCGAACACCGATTTAATTTTTTAAAGCCACCTATTGGCGGGGTAGTGGGTTTTTTGTTTGTTTTTCTTTAAGGGGGAGGGTAGACGGGGTGATGGACACGACAGGGTAGGGTTGGGTAAGTCTAGACATTTTAAAAAGGTGCCTTAAGGTATTACGCTTTAAGGCAAGTTACAGATCGGGACATTTTTGCAACCCCCAGGGTGGTGTGTTTTTTTAAACGAAAGTTGGAAATTTAGGGCTTGGGCTTGGTAATGTTGCTTACCGAAACAATTTAGCTTATGTTCCAGCTGCCTGTAAATCTTTACATCGTGGTCAATGGCGTAGGTGTAGCGTTTCTGAATGTGATGCTGGAGATCGGTGTTCGATCCCAGATGAGGTGATGAGTTAATATGGTTAACTTACTAGAACTTCGCATCTATATATAAAACAAATTTTCATCGAGCAACATGTTCTTTTTTTGTTTATTAAATAATTTAAAAAATAATAATCTCCTTCGTTCTAGAGAAATTATTCCCAGCAAATTCGAATAAAGAATATTATAACGATACCAAATATTTTGCAATTCCTTATTGGGAATCGAACAGTGATCTACGGCGTCGCAATCAGAGGCTCTACACATATGCCATCGGTATCGATATAACTGTGCACAGGCAGCTATATAATTAATTTGGGTAAGGAGTATTACACAGCCTAAGTCCAACATTTCCAACTGTCGTTTAAAAAAACACACCACCCTGGGGGTTGCAAAAATGTCCCGACCTGTTACTTGCCTTAAAGCGTAATACCTTAAGGTATTAAAAAAATGTCTAGACTTACCCAACCCTGCCCTATGTGTCCATCACCCCGTCTACCCTCCCTCTTAAAAAAAAACAAACAAAAAACCCTTTACCCCGCCAATAGGTGGCTTAAAAAAATTAAATCGGTGTTCGGATTTTTGTGCAGGATACTGTACTATACTTTACACTTATACTAATGTAAGAAACGGGCAGTCGCGTTCCTTGCATCCCTTTCTCCTTTTCCCACGCTATGAACCCTTTTTCCTCTCTTCCAACGATAGGTCACCTACCGATTGCTCCGGCCTTCAACCTCCCTTCTACTTGGCCTTCAAACGTGTGAATTTTTCACATTGGTCTTACATTTACACGCAAAATATTAATTCCCTTTGCAACACCTAACCCTAAATGACCTTGTTCTTTCGTATAAATGTTACCCTTTTCCCCGATTGTCAGTCGCAGTTTCAGTCGCTTTTCGTTCATCTTCGAGTGTCTTTTGGGTCAATCCACGCCGATCCGTCAGATGTTGGGCGCGGGTAAGTAACCGATTTCATGGTGTATTACTATGGTGGAGCAACTTATTATTTAAGAGCCTATCTCGAATGAAGCCAGTTTCCGTACCAGGGGGAGGAGCTTAGTGCCTAAGGCAAAATTCTGAACAGCCAATTGCAGGGCTCGTTGCCGTTTCTCTGCTGCCCCCTATGAACAAAAATACTAATTTCTTTTGAAATTCGAAATTTCGGTTAACGTTTGGTTCGAGGACGGCCATTTTATGTTGAAATCTGATGTAACCGTTTGATTTATGAGTGGTTTAAAAGTTATCCAAAAATGTTGAAACGGTGCTTTATTGAAAATTGTTATGCTGGAAAAGACAAAGAAAATGGCCCAGCTATATTCTTTAGAATACCCAAACATCGTCTAGAGGAATGGAGAGGAATACTTCCAAAAATGGGACTTTTGGACTCGTCACGCCTGTGCAGGCGTCATTTTGATGAAGAAGACATCATTAAGGGTAAATTTATTTTAGACAAATTTTATCCACAACAGCTATGGCGACTGAGAGATGGAGCTACACCAAAGCATCTGTTAGGTAACTATGTACATTATAATTGCTTCACTCTTCAGTATAACTCACTCGCAACATATTTTTTCAGGCCTCAAAAGACAACAGAACAACAGTCGCCCAGCATTGGAAGATTTGACTCAGAATGGTCCTGAAGGGAAGAAGAAGAAACAACAGTCGAGATGCAAAAAAATTACGTCACTTTTGGGGACACCTATTTCCAGCCTTGTTCAAAATCAGTTCACTACTCTTCCCCACACAGATTGTACGAAGAGTTCACAACCTATAACTGAATCGCTTTGCACAAATGCTCTCTCAGGTATAACTTTATTAACAAGTTTTATTCATGGAGCCATTAAATTTAAGTCGAGGTTTTTCTTATTTGTTATTTTATAATAAGATTCTGGTTTCAGCCAAGTGAAGACCTTTGACGTCTTGCTGATGGATTCTGCTCCTGTGCCTATCACTACTACCCTCCCTGGTATTTTAACACACTTTACAGTGTTTTCATCTGTTGTTATAATAGGGGATGGCTCACTAAAATTCAAAAAAATTATGAAATATACTTAAATAAAGAGAAAAAAATATAAAATATTTCAAATAAATTTTGTGTATGGGAAAAATTTATTTTAGGAGTTATTTTCTTTTTAAATTTCGACCCCTTGCCCCGCCTTAAAAAGGCAGACATTGGCCTATTTATCACGTGATTCTTGTTGCATTAGCACTGGTCAGTCTGTAACCAATAAAAAGAGATCACGTGGTTGGGGCAACCAATAGAAGCGCGGAACAGCTGCCATTTCATCTCTTTCGCGTCTAGTTTCTGACAGTCCAGTTGCTTTTCACAGCCATTGTAAGATGCCGAAAAAGATTTTGAAACCAGAAGTCTGTATAGCAGAGTTATGTACAAACAAAAGTTATTCAACAGACAAAATTTTTATAAGTGTGCCTGCCCCAGCAGAGAAAGGAAGAAGATGCGATTGGCTAACAGCCTGTGGACTTGGTCAAAACGACTTAAAGGTGCGTCTATACTAGCAGTTTTTAAAGACAAGTTACGGTCATACAGACATACAGACTCGATACAGGCATACGGAAAGCTTATTCCGTTCAATCTACACTAGCAATTTTCCGTAAACGTATGCCTGTATGCCTGTGCGTCTGTAAGAAAAAAAGTTTGAAATGATTCAAACTTTTCCCGTAAGTGAGAGTTTCCGTAAGATGAAAAATAAGGTTCAGCCAATGAGAATAAAGTATTGTCACGTGGAGATCACGTGACATACGCGTGAGACACACCCCACACTCACCTCCTTCTTGGAAACAAGCAAGGGCGAATGTACGAGTACATTCGACCTTGTTTTGTCTGAATGTTGCGGTAGCATCACAGGACGCTTGCACCTTCTCTAACGCTTCGGGGAAACAAGCAAGGGCGAATGTACTCGAACGTTCGGCCTTGCTTTGTAGTAAATAGTTAAGGGTATCTTCTTCTTTTGTAGAAACAAGCAAGGGCGGATGTACTCGTACAACCGACCTTGCTCAGTAATAAGTCATACGGGTTATTTCGATTGTTCGTAGAAACAGCAAGGGCGAAAGCACTCGATGATTCAACCTTGCTGTTCACCTACCATAAATAAGCGGTGTAGTGTCTCTTGAATGGAATGTTCTTACTTGACGTCTTACCACATATGTGGACGTCCAAATACACTCGTGTTACACATCACCCCCAAGTGTAACAGTATATATTTTCAAATACTCTTTATTAGTGCAGCCACACATGACTGCAACATTGTCTGTTGAAGTTCGTCTGCCACAGTCGTCGTGCGTCTTAAAAAACTTGAATTTGAATCAAAAACATGGTGCCCAAACCATCTCCAAAGAAGAAGAAATCCCCAAAGAAAATAACCGAAAAGTAAATACTTTAATTCTATTTGTTGCTTTTTCTCAGTTTATGTACAATTTTAATATTTTGTAGACTGAAACTAGAAACAAAAGACGTCGAGAGGTTCATTTTGTGTGTTAAAAATCATCCTGTATTGTATAATACTACATTGCACGATTAGAAAGACGAAAAAATTCAAGCACAAGCCAGGGCAACAATTTTCATTGCAGTAAAAGCACCATTACAATAATGCATACAAAACTTTGATTAAAACTACTCGTGGTCCTTTTAAGTTGCATTTACAGGCCCTGCTGAGGTGAAAGAAACATGGCAATCCTTGAAAGATAGGTACACAAAAGAAAGAAAGTCTTTGAACGAATTGCGGTGAAATAGGCCCGGACAAAATAGGACCCTACAATATAGGCTCGTCAAATAGGACCTACAAAATAGGACCCTACAAAATAGGCCCACTTTAAAAAATATTTTTAAATCGGTCCTATTTCTACAATAACATGGGCCTATTTCTACCAAATAATTTCAAGTTTCATAAAAGCCTCGGAAAACATTTTCCAAAAATTGACCAACCTAGTCTAAGCAAGAAATGGCGGCTTGATAGAAACAGGCAGTCTGTATATACTTTGCCTTTTTCAAACCGCTATGACATCTGATATCACTTTACCGTCTTGTAAATCACACGTAATTTAGCCGAATTCAAGTTTCAATTTTTTTAACATATTAACCGTAGCCATAACTTTTAAGTTCATTTGTTAAAAATTTCAATTTCCTTTCAGAACTGATGAATTTTAAAGAATAAGTAAATAAACGTGCTCGCGCTCTGCAGTTTTTTTCTCCCCTAGCCAGATCTCCCCTTCGGCCTTCAACGCGTCTTCCCTCTACCGATGCTAAGGCAATGTTTGCCCATTGCATAGGTGAAGAATTCAATCAAACAATTTCGATGAAATAATTTGCAATGCATTTGGCATCATTTTTTTCCTTGCTGCTTGCGAGTCTCCTCTGACCAATACTGGTGTTGAAATCACTATGTAAGAAGTTTGGAGATTAACTAGTTTTAAATGATGCCAATTACATTGCAAACACACACACCAGCACACGAATAAATAAAACATATCGTGTTAACACAGGGCACGCCAATCATGACGCTAACACAGGGCACGCCAACCATGACGCTAACGGGGCACGCCATCATGACGCAATCTTTACAACCAAGTTTAATATTATATTGGAATAAAAATTGACAACATTATAACCTTATTTACCTGAAATTGCTCACTCCAGCAGTAACAATGCCAAGGTATAGGAGTCTATGGTAGGCGTACTTAGAGAGCCCTCGTCTGCAAAAATGGGACGGAAACTGGAATGGCTGGAATTGGCAACGCTGGCAGTGTGTGTAACTATGTAGGCTACTTTTATATGGGCTCTTATGGGACTAACTTTTTAAAAGTCTCTTAATTGTTCTTTAAAATATTATTTTCGATGAAAAAAAATCTGATTGATATGTGCAAACAATATCCGTATATAGCTCAATAAACAAAACGTAATAATAAAATGTTAAAGTATTTAAAAAAATAAAACTGCGAAAATGTCGCGAAACCTGCAGCATGTCTTTTTCAGTTGCCACTGCCACTATAAATAGCTTGAAAAAAATACGCGGAAAATTCCACATCTACTATTCCGCGTCAGTTAGTACGAGAATTGTGGAATTTTATTTGTGGAATTCATGCGTTAGCTGTCAACTGTAAAGGAACTTTTAAAGCTTGTTTGTTTCACGAGTACTGTACGTGTTTTTTTGTGTTACTTTTAAAACCATCCGAGTCATAGTTACAAATATATAATAACTCTTAGGTCTTAAGTGATAATTTAATCACTATGCCTACGACGTGCTGTGTTCCCAATTGCAAAACAGGGTACGTCTCCGAAGAAAAATCCAAAAAAGGAAGTATTTCCTTTTTTTCTACTAGCAACCAAGAATTACTTGCTAAGTGGTCAAAAGCGATTCCTCGCCAAGATTACGTTTTTACTAAGTTGTCTAGGGTATGTAGCAATCACTTTGACGAAAGTGATATTATAAAAGGCTACTCAGTGTTGGTGGAAGGAAAACCAACCATCGTGCCCTACAAAAGGTTGCGACTTAAGCCTGATGCAGTACCCTGCATTTTCCCAAGTAGGATAAAAATTCCTAAGGATGTCTGTTGGGTAATAGTTTTTCCTTTTCTTATCTTTTTTTTTGTATAGATTGTTCTGCCTATTTGTCCAATAATTTTAAAAAAGGAAATGCCCTAAGGAAAGAAGTGACACAACACCGCAGCCAAGTAAAAAACCAAGTTTGGGCCCTTGTTCCATTTCCCTCTGTACGGATACTACAGTGCAGTCAACTGTAACAGCAACAACAGGTTTCATCTCAATTGCCCCAATGTTTATGGAACCAGCCAGTTCAACCGAGATTAAACCAGGTGTTGCTGTTACCATCCCATCTACAACTACCACCATTCCTGAGACTGCTATTCAAGAAAACACTTCGACAACTGGCTGGGAAACTGACCTGAAAAAAATTTGTTTTCCCCTGTTGTGGACCTACCAGAAGATTGGTGAAAATTTATTTTCTTTGTTTCAAACGGCAAACCTCGACGGAACAATCAAGATTGTAAAAGGGATAACTCTCAACCAAGATTTTCTCAGCTACAGTGTCAACGGCAAATGTTACACACCAAATTTTTTTCCAAGCAGCGTCGCAACGGCTGTCGAATTACAACAAATTATTGAGAAATTTGATGAAGCAAAAATCTGCATAGGTGTTTTCATTGCGGAAAACTTAAAACTTACATAGAAACTCCTTGAAAGAGGCACATTTTATAAAGAAGTGCAAAGTAGTAATTACTGGAAATCAAACCGATGTGAAACACTACTATTTGATCATACAGTGCAGGAAAAGTCCACATCATCAGTGCCAAAAAAATGCAAATCATCTACAGTGCAGGAAGAATTGAAATCCTCAACAGTGCAGAGCTGTGGTTGTTGTCAAAAGTTGAAGGCTTATGCAGCAAAATGGATGTGGAAAGAAAAAAATCAAGGTTGTGGGAAAATTGCGCGTTGTAGGATGACTATCAAGAATTCAAAAAGAATTCTGTCGCGCAAGTTTACAAAATTGAATGGGTGTAAATTGAAAACTTCTATTCACTTTATATGGAAACATTTATTGATTTTGTTATTATTTAGAGACTTACAGCTGAAATAACGGCTTTACAGAAGTCAACCAAGGTAACATCCAAAAAGGCCTTTGAGGAATACTTGGCTGAACTGAGCGAAAAGGTAATAATGTTACATCCTTAAACATGATTTTTGAAATCCCAGTGAATATTATTTAACAACGTAAATTTTTGCTTGCTATTATTATATTTGATAAATTTCCTATTGAATTTGTCGTCGTTTTCCATTGTTCTAATCATCTAATCTTACCATCATTTGACTATCTCATTATCATTTGACTTCTTATAATTATCGTCATCATTTGACACATTCATTATTTGTTTTTCCACATTGTGTTTCAATAATTGAAAATTTAGTTTATCTTTTGTGTTAGCATCTCTTAGACATTTTTAATGTACTGAATTGTAACGTTCCGTTTCCATTTGTTTTCTTCACTCTTTTATACGATGTGATATAATTACACAAATAAAAGAATTCCTTGTATTGAAACGGTGTTTTTTTCGTCATATTAAGCAGACATATTTCTTATAATTTATAGGAGCAGCTCGTTATTCAAGCGATTATAAATAATTCTGCGTGCGTTTCAAAGAAAGGGATACGCTACCAAACCCATTGGTTATTTGAATGCGTAATTTTGCGAATCAAAAGCCCGAAAGCTTATGACCATCTTCGTCAAGGGTTGTTTCCACTTCCGCATCCCGATACCCTGAGAAGGTTGATCCGGGGTATTCCGGGAACATTTGGCCTAAACAAATTTTCCATAGAGTCGATTGGGAACAACTTGCGTGGAAAGTTAAGGTGTTTCAGGAGAGGATCCCTTGTATGGGATGAAATGACGGTCAAGAGGGCAATAAAGTTCAGCAGGCAGAAGATGACGTTTGATGGATTTCAAGATTTTGGGGAGGATGTGGAAGTTTCCGCAGAGAAGGCCGGAAAGCTTGCTGACCACGCTCTTGTCCTCATGTTCAGACCTTACCGGGCGAAATGGGTACAACCCATTGGTGTATATGCAACTAGTGGAGCTGCTAGTTCTTCTACACTACAAAAGTTGGTGATTAGAGCAATTTCGGCCCTTCACGCGGTAGATGCTATCGTCTCAAATGTTACATGCGATGGCCATCAAACAAATAAGGGCGTCCATGCTCTTTTTGGAATAAGCGGCAAGCTAAATAACGTTAATTCATGGATCGAACATCCCACTGACCCAAATGAAAAAATTCATTTTATATTCGATATTCCACATATTTTTAAATGCATCAGGAACTATATGATTTCGCACCAACATTTCCAGGTACAACAATTTTTTTTAGGAACTCAAAGTAAATAATAAATGCTTTATACTAGTTTGCTGGAGAAAATATGCCATACGATATGTTCAAACTTTTGATAAAGACAGAGGAAGAATTCCCCACAAAAGTTTGTCCTAAGCTAACTTTGTCTCATATTTACCCAGACAACTGGCAAAAAATGAATGTTAAGCTTGCTACTCAGGTAAATAATATTAAATAATTTGATTAACATGACTTCAAGTGACATACTTTTACGCAAGCTATTTTCACATAGCGTGTTTGCGGGATTTAAGTATTATAGGGAACACTGTAACTTACCTGAATTTGCCGCAACTGAACCAATCGGGGATATGGTGCTTCTACTGAACGATGCATTTGATGTTCTAAATGGAAGATGTATCCAGGAGAGTATGAACACCAAAAACTTTGACGACAAAACCAAAGTAATCAATTTCTTTTTTGATAAAATAATAATAATAAGGACTCCACGATTTTTTCTAGCACATTTTTAATTTACTGGATAAGCTCGACTTAACCGAAAAATACATGAAAGAAGAAAATAGGACACCGTTTCTTTCACAAACCACATTGGAAACCCTAAGATTGACTGTACATAGCGTCTTACACCTAACCAGTGATCTATTGAAGAATGATTTCCATTTCGTTTTGACGGGAAAATTTAATCAAGACTGTCTTGAGGTACGTATTTTCTTGGTAAATATTAATTACAAAATGTAATTGCGGTTTGTTTCAGTGGTTTTTCGGCATATTAAGAAATGTCTGCGGTGAAAACGACCATCCTTCTGTTTCGACCTTCCTGCAGCTATTCAGACTGCTGAGCATTGTTTTCCCATTCAAAGATGCGGTAAAGAAAGGAAACATAGACAGAGGTGAACGTTTATGCCTATTAGCAACCTATAAGGACTGCCTACGCCAAAACTGCAAACAGACAACCAAAGAAGCCATTGATTTGCGACAATCGATGAAAGACGACATTCTAGATGCTCTATGTCTCAAATCAAGACAACCAGGAATGCCATTACCTTGCGAAGAAGTGAATGGTCTTGAAGTTGGCATAGACATTTCTGAAATATCTTACCCAACCCTTGCCGAATTGAAGCATATACAGTACCTACCGAAAGTCTTTGGAAGCCCGAGAGGAACTTATGCAAAAACACTGTTTTTGCAGTCCTCTCAGTTGTACCGTTTTTAAGCAAAAGCTTTCAAATTTTTTGTGGAGATGGCTGAAAGTAGTAGGAACACCTCTGATTTTTTTCAGATTTTTGTTTTTATTTTCTAAAGTACTTTTATCCCGTTGTAAAAGTCTTTGGAAAGCCGAGCGGACCTTATGCAAATAAGGCCACTTTGGCCTTTTTTTTCAGTTGTACGGCTAGGGCTAGGGAAACGCGACTTTTTTTAAAAAATCAACCTGCGTTAGCTTTATTTTAGCTATTATTTGCAATTTTTTCAATTTTTTGCAAACTTCATTCCGGTACTGGATGTTGCAACAAAGTTGCAGAGAAAGCAATTTGCTGAGAAATATTTGTGTTTACAAGAAAAGTTTTGGACTAAGGCTGCCTTTGTTGACGAACAACGTTTTTCGTATGCTATTTACGTTACATTTATCGAGTATTGACTAAATCTCATAATCTTATATTGTTTTTTCATAGATTTGACATTGATGGTCGAATTAGTTTATATTCTGGCAGTCATGGAAATAACATACCTAACACAGTCCCTGTATGGAGTTGCATTGCTCTTGACAATTTGCCAAATGTTATCAAGAAACTCAACTGCAGACTCGATACCACCCAGTACAAAGAATTGCTGGATAGTCATGTACTTCCATTCTGTGATGGGCTGCAGATAGTTCACGATTACTTCCCAGTCCACTATGCTTCATCAGTTAAGGAGTACATCAAGTCAAATGCTCTCAACGTTTTGCCTGACTGGCCAAGGAAATGTGGAGACTTGATGCCTCTTGAAAATGTTTGGAGAGAAATGGTTTATCGATTTGAAGCTGAAGGAATATTTGCTAATACTGTTCATGAACTATGGACTGCCATTGAACAAGTTTTTAATGTTATGAATCGTGGTGGTTATTTCATTGAAGTAATCCTTGGCACTCGTAATAAATTACGTAGATTGTTTGAGAATGATGGCGACTGGGTTGCTGTTAACTAAGTTACTATGTATAACATTCATAACAATAAAATTAAACATTCATGTTTGTTCAGGAAAAGCATAGAATTCCCTTATTTCATTTATTGATCAGTAACGAGTATGGCCACCTTTGGCGTGTATGACTGCCTTACACCTCTTTTTCATAGAAAAAATGTATTTCTTTAGGATTTCGTCAGGAATGCTATTCCAGACATTTTGAACCATTTCCCACATCTTGTCTTGGGATGTTCTCACAGATCGGTTCAGTTTCGAATCTATGTAATCCCACATTGCCTCGATAGGATTGAGATCAGGGCTCTGTGGTGGCCAAACCATTCTTACAACGTCGCCTAGAACCATTTGCAAACACTTGGAATTAGAAATAAGTTTGTGAACACTGAAACAATAGGTATTGAAAAGACAATTGGTTAACTTGCATGTTTTCCCTCCGCAATATTTTAAATTGAGGGCAACGTGAACTAAAATCTCACTTTTGTTTAATAATAGGTGGGGATAGTTATAAAATCCACAAAAACCTGTCGTCAACCCATAGTAAACAAGCACACAAATTAACAAATTGTTTTATCAACACCCATAGTGAACATTTAAAGCTGTAGCACGTCATACAATTTAGGTACCTGATTTCTCTTTTTTTTCGAGATAGCCTCTGCATAACTTAGACGCATGTTTTGGGTCGTTGTCTTCCTGGAACACAAATCCTTTTCCAATGAGTCGCTTTCCTTCGGGAATTGCTGTGTGTACTAGGATGGAATGATACACTTTTTGATCCATGATTCCAACGATTCTTTTCAGTCGCGTAACCCCGTTTGTTGATATACCACCCCATACCATAATGCTCCCACCTCCGTGTTTAACTGTGGGCATGAGACATGACTTATGAAATCTCTCACCGGGTTGTCTACGTACAAACAAACGGCGCTTACTCCCAAATAGTTCAAACTTAGATTCGTCTGTGAATAAAACTTTCGCCCATTTCTTTTTGGGCCACTTGATATGTTTTTTGGCAAACGCCAATCTTTTTTTAACATTACGCTTGGACAGAAGAGGTTTTCTGGCAGCTACTCTACCAATAAGACTCCAAGATGTTAACGAGCGATTCACACAAGAGTAGGAAACTGGCATTTGACGCCCACCATTGAAATCTTCCGTTAAGACGGCCAGAGTTTTACGTCGATCACGCAACGCACACAATTTTAAATAACGTTTATCTGAGTCATTTAATTTACAAGGTCGTCCACTTCGTGGTAAATCGAAACAGCTATTTGTTTTCTTAAACCGATCAATGGTGTAGTAAACGGTTGACATTTTGCAACCACTAATTTCGCAAATTTTTTTTACTGAATGTTTTGTGTTATACAAAGTTATAATTTCACTACGTTTTTCAATGGATAACTGTCTTCGTAAATCGCCAGCCATTTCTAAGCGTATTCAAACGGCTTCAACGCCACATAAGCTACTAAATGTCACCAAAACATTGAGTTATTTTTCTCGCGAAAGATCAAATTATTTAAATGAGAAGGAAAAAGAAAAATTTTATAGTTGGCGCTGTTTTCTCTCCCTGCCCCCAAACAATGAGTCACAGCGCCCCTAGTGAGAGTGTGTGGTCACACAGCTCATTGTCCCGGTCAAAAATCGGGTAGAGAAAACAACGGTATTTGGTGACCCTACTTCAGAAAATAAAAACTTTAGAAAATAAAAACAAAAATCTGAAAAAAATCAGAGGTGTTCCTACTACTTTCAGCCATCTCCACAAAAAATTTTAAAGCTTTTGCTTAAAAACGGTACAACTGAGAGGACTGCAAAAACAGTGTTTTTGCATAAGTTCCTCTCGGGCTTCCAAAGACTTTCGGTAGGTACTGTACAAAAAGTGAAGAGGTGTGCATCGAAAAAAAAATTTTAGCCGAGAAAGT
The DNA here is from genome assembly GCF_020631705.1 of Daphnia magna. Lineage (NCBI taxonomy): Eukaryota > Metazoa > Arthropoda > Branchiopoda > Diplostraca > Daphniidae > Daphnia > Daphnia magna. Next base: position 10,021,903 of record NC_059190.1, read on the forward strand.
AACCAAAGATACAGTGTATCAAATATGTAGATACCTTCTGCACACTCGTAGAAGATTGTTGAAATGTGAACAATGCTTATCTACCGTACAAACAAAAGAGGAACTACTCCCTGCAGAATTCTACGAGCACTGTCTCACTGAAACAAAATCAAGAGGAGGACTGAAATACTGCACACCAAATATGTCTAAGTTTTTTCATGCAGTTGAACTAATTTATCGGGAAGAGGTGAATCAGCAGAATCTAAACATAGGAAATTGGTTTCAGCGAGTAATTGCCAAAGTAGGTGATGGAAGACTTACCGTTGCTTTTTGTTGCAGTGAGGAACATAAACTAGATCTTGTCCCAGATTTAGTTTTAGAATATTTTGTGGTACGGAACCATTTTGAAACAAAATCCTGGAAAAGAAACGATGATAACTGTGCAAAAGTAAAGTCGCTTAGAAAAAAAGCTAAAGTTATAAAGTAAGTTCTTGACGTGTAAGTTCGAATTAACGTGTAAGTTCAGTTCTACACCGAAATAAATGCAATGTAAACGAACATTCAATTGATACGTACCATAAAAAAAAGGAGACAAGAGACAATCCAATCAAGGTGATTAAACATTCGAAAAGAGTTTGACAGCAAAGTCCTCAGTTGGACAGTTCCACAAAGTGAATTCTACAATTCTCGTACTAACTGACGCGGAATAGTAGATGTGGAATTTTCCGCGTATTTTTTTCAAGCTATTTATAGTGCCAGTGGCAACTGAAAAAGATCTGCTGCAGGTTTCGCAACATTTTCGCAGTTTTAATTTTTTTTTAAATACTTTAACATTTTATTATTACGTTTTGTTTATTGAGCTATACAGTCATGCTTGGAAGTTTCTTTAGCAGGCTAATCGGTCTATATCCTTCTATTTCTTTTTGATGGAGGGGATACTTTGGTGCCTACCGTACCCCTTTATGCTATTCCTATTTCTCTTTCTTTGCAACCCGCGAAAAAGGTGCAACATTAAATGTAGGAAAATTAACTGAAACGTAGAGGAAGAGAAGAATGGAAAGAAAACGAGGGTATGGTAGGCACCATAGTATCACAGATAATGAGCACTGGTTCGTTGTCTCCTATCGTTTTAGCCCTATCTCTACTGACGCCAAAACTACACCTGATCGTAGTGCCTCTAGCGGATAAGCTGGTGTACTGCATTAGGAAAACGAAGAAAATAAAGTATATTAGTATTCGTCTTGCAGACGTATATTACTTCTGATGAATGAAAACAAGTTTGTTATTTCTAGATAATTAAAAAAAACCTCAAAAGTTCCTAATCAGGGGGAGTTGTATCGGTAAGTAGGCTAATCAATCCTTACACATATTTTTTTTTGAATTATAATAGAATTGGTTTTCTCTGTGTAATTTTTCCATGTATTAATCTTAACTTATTTGGTGTAGGTTTACATAACGGTGGACAGCTTCTTATGGTTAATAATTGCAGCTTGAAATTTTGACAAGTTTAGATTTTTATACCGGGTTGCTTCAAAATGGAATCTTATTTGGACGTATTCCATGATAAGGTAAGATAGTGTACCTGGATGTAGTTCGCATGAAATAGGTATGAGACTAATTTTCTTTATCTTTGACAGTACTTCTTCAAAGCTATCACGAACAAAGATGTGATCTGGTGAGTTAAAATGGCTATCTATCACATCCTCAACAGCACGGAATGTTTTAAACATTGCAACAGTAGCATATTTTAATGAACCATAACTTTTTTGGTAAGTATACTTCGCTGGTAGAAAATTCTCCATTTCTGATTCTTGCGCTTCCATAAGGTTATTGCAGGCTTCACAAGTTACACATACTTCATTGCGTGTGCGAATAATGTATCCACAGAGATCGTAGACTAGCTGATCTCGTGTTGCATCTGATTTTCCATCAGGTATGTCGTTGGTGTAACGTAAAAGCAATTCCTTCTGTAGACTGTCTTTGAGATCCTTTTTTATCGCTTTCGCTTTTGTTTCACAATCACGAAACTTGTTTATCAGGCATTGTTTGTAGGCGACCAAAACCTCTCCCGCGTCCCTCCCGTCAACATTTGCATTTCGGATCGCAACTTTGGTAGGGTTATAGAGGGAAAGTATTCTAAAGATATGGAGCCAAGAATGTGCTGTTGGATGGTCGTCAATTGACCTTACTATTCCGAAGAAATTCTACAAAAAATTATTTTATTATTGACAAATTTAATAACAAAAACATTGATATTTACCTCTATAGGATCTTGATTGAAACGTCCAGTCAACACCACGTTTAATCCTGCCGAAAAAAGTTCCTCAACCAAACCAATGGCACTATGAATGACTAGTCTCCAGGCAACCAGACTAGTGTCGGACATGAATTTGATGTCTGGCAATTGATGTCGGTCACGAGCCGGATCATTTGCTATCTCTTCAGTTATGTTAAGGATAAGTAACATCTTCTGTAACTTATCTTTCTTCTTCGGCCAAGATGTTTTGCTTATTCCCTCTTTAGGAAATCGACCGTTTAGAATGTCGAAAACGTCATTCAATAATAGGGTCATTCGTTCAGTTGGAGCGGTATCTGAAAATGAAGGTTCATTGAATTGTTATAAATTTAATGTCAAATAATATTTTTTACATTTAAAATCAATTGCAGTTTCAGGTTTTTCACGGAAATGCTTCAACGCCATGGCTACGTGTCTGGAAAACAACTGGGCAGCTTTACTAACAGTCATTTTTTGCCAGTTATTTGGATTGAGATGACCTTCTGTTAGTCGGAAGCACATCCGAAGGCCGTTGTTCTTTTCCGTGTTGTAGAGTTTCAGGTAATGTTGGTAGTCTACTATTTCCGACGCATACTATTTACAAGGCATTTTTAAAATTGTAATATTTGTAAGATACAAGAAGGAAACTAATTGTTCTTTACCTGACAACGGCGGTGAGCAAATAGATGATTTCGAACGCACTTGAGCAAATGCGGCACGTCGAAAAAACACCAAATCTTAATAGCAGGCTCCATTGGATGAAGAAAGTATGATTTGACAGAAGTTGGATCTTGAGCGGTGACTTTTAATAATTTCATTGCTCCTTTATTGGTTTGATGACCGTCACAAACCACGTTCCTTACGATAGCTCCTTTAATGTACAAGGCAGTAATTGCTTTCATGACTATCCTATGCAATATGGAAGCAGGCGCTGCTCCGTTTGTAGCATAGGAGGCGATGGGCTGTATCCAGTTAAGGACATATGGACGGAAAATAACGACGAGGGCATGGTCCGCTATGGTGTCACCAGGTAAATCGGGGAAGTCAGATCCATAATTGACTATCCCATCCCAAACGCGTCGTCTGGTATCAAACTTTATGCCCTTCACTAAATGTATCTCGTCCCACATAAGGCATCCAAATCTTGCAATATTATCTGCACTGTATTCTTTTAGAGCGCTCTGAATATTTTCTAGGGCCAATTCATCCATACCGAAATGGCAATCGGATGAACTTATAAGCTTCCTAATCGTAGACGGTGCAGGGAGCGGAAGCATCTTGTTGTTTCTTAGATGCTTGTATGCTGCATTGTTCTTCATCTTTAACATTAGTGCTTCCAGGAGAAAAGAGGCCTCATATCGCATTCCTTTGCCATGCTTTTCTTTCTTCAAGGCTTTTCCATGTGCAAAAAATGTCCGTATAACGGACTGTTGCTGTTAATGAAAATAGTTGTAGCATTAGGGATTAGGAATTGTTGTATTATTTTAATTGCAAAATACAATTGGTCAAAAACATGATTGCTTTACAATTTTTTTTAGTACAATTGAATACGTCATGTTATTATTTTAATTCATGATCAAAACGAACAAAGGTCAGACAAAATAGACTACCTGCTGAGGTAGACATCGAATTTTTTCAGAAAGTTGATTTTGCGTTAGTGCATTAATGCTTCGCCTTAGATTGTTGACTGTTAATGCAGCATTCTGTTGAAAAATAAAGGTATTTATTATATTTAAATTTAGTTTTGAAATATAAATTTTCTACCTTTGCGTAATAATTGTACCGTTGAAACTGTCTTTGTTTAGCTTTTAGTCTCTTTGTTAGAGTAGTAACCTTTTCAGATTGAACTACCTTTAGACTTTTAAGTTTGCCTTCGTGTACTCGGCACTTGCTACATTGCTTGTCTTCCGTGTTGGATACAGATCGACATTCCGATGAGCGAAATTCACTTACAGAGAAGGTTCTTGTAGTGGTATATAAGGAAAGATCCAAAATTCCACAACAGGGATATTTGCCATGAAATTCATGAATTGCTCTCTGCAAATCAAAAGCTTGCCATGTTCCGCTGTTTATCAGAAATGGGAATGTTACCTTAATTTTTAAGGTAGTTGCTCACCGTTGTCAACTGGGACCTCAGGCTCACATAATTTCAGCTGATTTACAGGATCCGACTGATGTTGTTTGGCATGGTAAGTTTGCTGTCGATGCATCTGAAAGCAACCAGTATCTGCAGCTACAGAGTCACTTCGATTGCAAGTGTCAGAGAATGATTTGCCAACAGTGCTTAGCTTCCCTATGAAAACATAAAATAAAATAAAAATCTAACTTTACATTATACAATTAGTTACCTTGTTGTTTTTCATTGTTGCATTCAGCAAATGGATTACGTTTATTGGCACTGGCAGAAGTACAGTATTTTGGAACTGCTAAGTCTTTTAATTTCCAGACCTTGAAGGGATGGAAAATTCCGCCTATTTCTCTACCCTTTACTATATCATCGACATCAAAATGCCGACCACAAATGGGAGAGCCAATCTTTAATCCAGGTTTAGAAATTGCTTTCTTCCACTCCAATAACCTCTTGTCGGTAGTTACAAAACGTCCAAATCTATTTCCGTCTTGGTTTTCTTTATCGGCGATTACGCCACAAATGAAACAGTAGGCACCACGTATCTTCTTATTTTGTTTTAACGCCATATTATATACATCGTCGATTGTACCATCAGGACGCCACAAACTTGGGCAATGGCGGATTGGCGGTTACAGAGAAGCTGCAAGCTGTACTGAAAGCAAAGTTAGGGATTGAAAGCCCCACTGGATGGCAGGATAAGTAGGTGTAGCACCTCAAAAAAAGGAGGAAGGGTATAGAAAATTTCGGGGACAGTTGCCCATGTTATTCCTCTTATGGAGACAACGAACCAGTGCTCATTATCTGTGATAGTATCCCTTCCGTCCAAACAAAATGAAAGGATATAGACCCATTTGCCTGCTAAAGAAACTTGCAAGCATGACTGTATATCTACTACGGGAATATTATTCGAATCTGCTTTAACAAATCCGTCCAAGAGACGATGGGACATCTTGCCCTCTTGCTTTTGAAAGTGTGTAATGGGGTAAAAGAATGCCAATCACGTGATCTATTCTTATTCGTTAATGACTGACCAGCGCTAATGCACCAGGAATCACGTGACTTTAAGGCCCCTCCTACATTTTAGAGGTGGGTCACAAAGTCAATACTTTAAACGTTAATAACTTCTAAAACAAAATTTTTCCCATACACACAGTGTTTAGGAGATATTTTTTATTTTTTTTCCTCTTATTTTTAGTATGTTTTATTTTATTTTTTTTTTGTTTTATTCATTTCCTTAAATTAGATCCTGGGTCCAGCCAAGTGACGACCTTTGATGACTCCCTTTTGGATTCTGCTCTTGTGCCTATCACTACTGCTCTCCCTGGTATTTTTACACACTATACAGCTATTCGATCTCTTTGTTATAATTCATTTCTTAACATTAGATCCTGGGTCAAGCCAAGTGATGTTTGAAGACGATTTTCCGATCGATACTTCCCTTGGCCCTGATGATCTCATAGGTATTATTACATACTTGTCATTCACTCAACAGTTATATTATTTAATTATTTTTGTATTCAGATACTTGATCTGGCCAAGAGCCGCTCGGTGACGTTTCAACAATTTGTTCTCCTTTGTTGCCTGATATTGACGTTCCTGAAGGTAATAAAATTACATGTAAAGGAGCTTTTTAAATTTGTTTACCTATTATTCGTTAACATGCAGGTATTGATTCACAGCATTTTGAAGAAATAACATTGGCTGTTCAGCTACCATCTTCTGACTGGAACTGGGTCTATCATAAAAAATCCAAAACAGCTATATGCATCGCTATTGAAAACCTTCCACACGGCAACATTGGTATTGCGAAGTCATTGCAAATTCAATCAACATCGAAAGCTTCTGTTCACGTCGGAGGCCAAAATGTAACTCTGCCTGGCTGTGATGGAAGATACGAAGGGTACGGTGACATCAATCGCTACCTTCGCATTCTTAGCAATGTGAAAGCTTGTAAAGGATTTCTAAACGACGCAATGGGAAACGTCAACGTTACCGGAAGGTGCTCAATTACGAGAAATGGCCAAGTGTTGCGCTCAACCAGCTGCCGATATATAGCCTCACCTAATTCCAAGACTGATCTGTGTCGAGATTGCGCAAATTGCTTAAGGAATTTGAGGAAACGAGTCATGCAGCCAAAGAACATTGAAATTTCCAAGAGGAAGCTGACGACTGCGCTTTAAAAGATCATACGCTTGAAATCAAGAGAAGTTGTACGTTCATAATTTGTTATTGTTGAAAAAGTGATACTAGTAATAATTTTTTTAAATTAGATTTTCGCCGAAAAAGTGAACAAGCTACAGACAAGGAGCCGTAGTTTAGTGGCTAGTATTCGAGATAAAAATTTCGAAAACGTCATGAAAGATTTGCCAGAGACAGTAAGGGATCCCAATGATTAAAATGAGTTGATATTTGAAATTTGATTTTGACAAGCTTAAATGAGATTTTTAAAATATCTCAACACTTATTAATTGTAGTATTTTATTTCTAATTTTCAATTTACTTTTTGACAAATTTTCCATTTTCTACTAGCCTGAAAAACACTTCGTTTGATATTTCTTTAATTACATGACTAACATGATGATACAATGTATTGATGGAATGCATTTGAAATTATCTATATTAATTTTTAATTCTTCCTGATGTACAATACACAATTTGAAAACAGTAAATTTATTTTTATCTCTCTCATTTTTATTATAATTTTAGGCTCGTCAAATCATCAGAAGGTTTGTGAAACGCAACGCTTCAAAGCCAGGAAATAATGGATTCCATTGCGGCATGCGGTCGAGCCGGGTTGACTGATTGAAAGTCTGTTGCTTAGAATGAAGAGCAAGAAGGCGTACAATCACTGTAGAGACAATAAGCTGCTTCCCCTTCCGGGAATCTCCACCATTCGGCGGTTGTTAAGCTCTGCAGACGCTAGTTTTGGCTTCAACGACCTGGCGTTGGAGAACCTAGGCAAGGTGTTTGCCAAACTCAAACGTCATCTACGATTCGGAACTTTGATGTGGGACGAAATGTCTATCCGAAAAGACCTCAAATGGGATTCCAAAATGCTAAAATGGAATAGGGTGATCAATTTCGTATCCAATGTCAAGGAAGCAGCTGAGCAAGGACTAACTGATCACGTCTTGGTTCTTCTTTTTCGTCCGTTCCGGCACAAATGGATTCAACCCATAGGATGGTTTGCGAGTAAAGGAGCAGCTAACCAGCACGCGTTATCAGAAATTATCATAAAAGCAATCATTTTGCTGTACCGCTCTGGTGCCATCGTTAAGGCGACCGTTTGGGACGGACACTCCTCGAACAAAGCAGCTCTTCTTAAAATGGGGGTTAGTGGGAAGAAGTGCGGAAGTAATTTTTTTGAACATCCGCTCGACGAAAACATAAAAATCTACGCTTTCATCGATGATCCCCACCTAATTAAATGCACCAGAAATCAAATATTGAACTATACAGTCGTACAGGTAATACTTTGACTAACTTATACCAATTGAGTTTTGTAATTAATTGTTTTCCTTAAAGCGCGCAGGCTCAGCAGTTTACCACACGTTCTTTCAGCGACTGTATGATCATTCAAAGGAACATGGTTTGAGGTTGGCACCGAAGCTCACGTACGCCCATATCTGGCCAACGATTAGGCAGAGAATGACAGTCAGTCTTGCCACACAGCTTTTTTCGAAGCATACCGCTATGGCTTTTTAATTTCTCCGGGAAGATAAGAAAACTGAACTATTATTCAATGGTGATTTTACTTGCCCTTAGTATTTGTAAGCCAAGTTATAAATTCATTATTCCTATTTTAGATTCAGAAGCTACCGAGAAGATGACGAAGCTTCTTAATGATGTTTTTGATGTGCTGAATGGCCGTCAAATTTGCAATTCTATAACAGAGTCTAATTGGAATAACCATCGCGACAAGATGGGAAAACAGAAACCGGGGAAAAAGGCCATTATCGAGAAGATGTTGTCTGTCATTGAAATGACTGAAAACTGTAATGTTGACCCTCTGAATCGTCCTCAATTGCCGACGTTTGCTTCACAGACGACTCTTGAGGGCTGGCGCCTCACTATTGTGAGTACAATTGATCTCGCCGATGAGTTATTGTACCCTAAAGACTCAACGGAGAAGTACGACTTTGTCGTCACTGCCAGATGGAACCAGGATCCTTTGGAGGCAAATACTTATCATTTGAAGTAGTATATTTACATTACATTTAAATTATTAAATGTTTCTCTTATTTTAGCGCCTCTTCGGACAAATTCGTGCATTAGACACCCATCCAACTGCAACGAGTTTCCTTCACATCATTCGAATGATGTCTCTCTACACGCCCGCTAAGACTATGCTGAGAAATGCAAATGTTGAAAATGATGATGACTTCAAGGTGCTGACAGACTTCAAAGAATGCCTCCTTCACAAGTTTCGTAACAACAGGAAGCCGGCTGCTGACCTCAGGGCTCCTATGAAAGACGATTTGATGGAAGGTTTGTCCAGCCGTTACGTCAATGATTTGCCGCCCTCAAAAGAGGACAGTATCAGCATCTTTCTCATCTACGATGTCTGTGGGTACATGCTGAAAACCAGATCCTGTCTATATGATGACTGCGAAGAGTGTAAACAGTCAGTTATCACCACTGAAGATGACCTTCCTGAAGAATTTCAAGCTGACGAATTCACCAGATCTCGCACTCAAGGCGGACTTCTCTTCGTCACACCCCCCGTTTTTCAAATGCTATCACAAGTTGAAAAGGTTGTTTCTGAACATTTCAAGTCTCCTAACCACATCTATCTCATGGATTCCTTCCAAGATTGCATCGCCAAAGTGTCGCTTATCAATGTGTTACCCCTATTTGGTGATAATTATCGTGATAATAATATAGGAATGCTGATATTAGAATATGTAAAAGTCAGGTACTTTTTCGAGTCAAAGCGACTGAACAATCTCCTATTATCCAAAGAAAAAGCTAGTGTTAAAGCTAGTTTCAAACTCGGAACTACAGCGCATTTAAAGGATGTAAATAAAAAGTGATGTGAATCTCAATTTAATTTCTTTTTATACAATTAAATTTCATATTTTTTGGTTCTTTCATATAATTGTAATATAATACAAATCAACTCAGTCGAATAACAATCAAAATAGGCTATTATAGCTTTATAAGTACACAAGCAATGTGCAATCGGACTTTAAAAATTTTCAAACCTTTGAGAGCATTCAGGGGGAGGGGCTTATAGCTCATAGTTAACCCAACTGTCCACCAGACAGCGCTAATCAGTGGCGATCACTGGCTTCAGCCGAGATAGCCGATTCAAAGCAATAGTTGCCCCACCATACTAATACACCATGCCGATTTTCTTTAAATTTGGACAGTGGATTCATATCGTTATGAAACACTGAATTCCAAATTTTATTTAGTAGTATTTTACGGGATACAGCACAATGAAAATAAATTTTTTCATTTTGCCATAGAGGTTTTTCTACCTGTTTTTTTTTTTTTATGTTCTGTCCCTGTCGTGGAATTTTTTAAGAAATTAAAATAAAAGATTCTTAAGCAGTTTTTACGAGCTTTCGATAGGTTGTATTTTTTTTTATTTAATTATTTCTAAGTATAGTAAATTATATGTAAAGTGTGTAAAAGCTTCCGATTTCAAAAATCAGAAGCAAAAATCTGCTACCTCGTAGAGTAACCGTTTTTTAAAATTATAAATGAAACCTCGATTTACACCATATCTGAAAATCAGAGAGGTTAAATTTATATTTATCCCTCAACAATTTGTCAAAGTTGAGCAATTTTATGGAATTTGAGCTTCATTTTTTGCCTCACGGGCTTTTCAAAAGGGTTATCTTATCGGGCCCTAGGTGGCGCTGGGTCTGATTACTAACTCTAAAGGGGAAAGGAAATTCAAATCATTGCACTCTAAACGTTCATTGTATGTTTCAGTTTGTTAATAACAAACTAAAACACACACACAAACTGAAACACAACTGAAACAGGACTACTTAGTAACAAATTATTATTAAGTAGTGCTGCACGTGCATAACAATCGATTCACGTGCGTTGTTCGGTTGGTGAAAAACTAAACGAAATTTGTTTTCAGACAACTTATGTGAAAAAGAATGGAGCGATCAAGGCCATTGAAGCCTCAGAAGAAGTTGTGAGAACAATTAAATATAGAGTGAATATGAATGAAGTACCGACTATTTGTGATCTTCACTTTGCTGCTTATCATACATATTATCACATTCATATGGAACAAAGTTAAATCAAAATTGTGTAGTGACCCCTTGCAAATGCATCAAAGTGAAAAAACTAATGATAAATGTCCCAAAGGAACTAAAACGGTTTCACTTAACATAGGTGACTCGCTTAGAAATCAAAATGTGTCGTTGTCAATTTACCCTGGGCAAAAAGTGTGTGTTCTCTGCTATTCCAGATTGTCTTCTTTAATGAAAAATCCAAAGCCAATACCATCAAGTTCTACTACAAGTTTAGAAGATTTGGAAACGTTCTTGAACGACGATGATGAAGTTTTTGTTTCTCCATTCCATGGATTAAAAAGAGCCAATAACGCTGCTGAGATTTTAGGACTAACAGCCATCAAAATTGAAACAAAAGAGTCGAAGTCAAAAAGAGCCATTAAGATCGAAAAAAAAGTGATCAAATTCGAACGAAAGTTCAAGAAGTATTTCAAGAAACTTTTTTGAATGAAAGCATCATTCCGTCATCATCCAGCACTGTAAAGTATGTTGATGAAAGTGATTTTGTTGATTTATTGGAAAATCTTAAAGAACGATGTAGTTCATTAAAAGAGAAAAAAGATTATTGTTCCATTATCTCACTACTAACTTTAGCTCCAAAGACGTGGACAATTCCAACTACTGCCGATTTCTTCTCAGTTTCAGAATGTTTAGTAAGAAGGGCACGAATTTTGAAAAACGAAAAAGGAGTCATGGCGCTACCAAACAAGAATAAGGGAAGACCATTATCAGAAGATGAACTTCAAATTGTTTCTTCTTTTTACGAAAGTGACGAATACAGCAGAATGCAACCTTGTATGAAAGATACCGTTAGCGTTCGTCAACCAGGATCTTCCAAAAAAGTGAAAGTTCAATAAAGACTGGTACTTGTGAATATAGATGAACTTTATTCCCAATACAAGGAGTATTGCGTGAATACGTTAGTATGAAAGCATGCGGAAGAACGAAATTTTTTATGCTTCGACCGAAATATGTTGTGGAAGTGGGATCTGGAGGAAGTCACAATGTTTGTGTGTGTGAAAAACACCAAAATGTGAAACTAATGGTCGACGCACTTTGCCACGGAAAAATCGAAAAGTACATGTTTATGGATTACATAGTTTGTGATATTAAATCACAAGATTGCATGATGAACAAATGTACCCAATGTCCAGGAATAACTTTTTTGAAACCAAAATTAGTTGATGTATTAGACAATCGTGCAACTATTAAATAGAAAATGTGGATCTCAACAGACCGAACTATGCTTGAAGACGAAGAGTGTACTGCTAGTACTTTTGTTGACACATTGCTTGACAAGATTAACAAACTTACAAAGCATCACTTTATAACCAAAGAACAATCCAAATTTTGTCGAGAATTAAAACAAAAAATTACACCGAAATGTTTGATAATATGTTCTTAAAAAATTACACGACAGGGACAACACATTAAAAAAAACAGGTAGAAAAACCTCAACGGCAAAATGAAAAAAATCGATTTTCATTTTTCTCGTAAAATACTCTTTAAAAAAATTGGAATTCAGTGTTTCATAACGATATGAATCCACAGTCCAAATTTAAAGAAAATCGGGTACTTACCCGCGCCCAACATCTGACGGATCGGCGTGGATTGACCCTTTTGCAGTCTTCACCAGTTCACCCTGCAGTCGTCTTTAGTCAAGTCTCCTTTAGTTTTCTGCAGTCTTCGTCAGTAAGTCTCTTTTAATCGGACTCGTCTTGTTAACTGTTATCTCGGTCTTTGGCAAAAACGTTGTGCAACAATAAACTCGTCATGATCACACAACTATTCCCTATATTTCTAGAAAATTTTCTCTCTATGTTTATTTGAAATAAAACTGTCAGCGCCACGAATCAATGAACAATTTCTTTATAAAGAATGACAATAACAAAATTAATTTTCGATTTTTTCATCGTTCTCCTATGGGCAATTCAAATGTTGTTTCAAAGAATAAATTGGCAGTTTTTTCTGGTTTTCATCTACTATGGGTTGGGAAATGTTATCATATCTAATTCGTCGTCATCCATCCACTCAACACTTTCTTCGTTCAGCTTATTCGCAATTATCACCATACTTTCGCGCTGCCTTTTTGGCAGCAACTCGCAAGGGTTGAATATGTCTAAAAGGTTCAATTGGTTTCTTAGGGTGCTGACACTTTATGCGAGACTTTAACATTACTAGAGAGGCAAAGTACAAATGGCAAGTTGTGCATACTCTTTCCTTAAGGACGGACTGAATTGAAGGGCAGTATAAATCAAAAGGAAGGGAATATCGGAAAACGTTAGCCGACCTAGAGAGAATTTCTTTAACATTCAAACATTGGGAAACGAAAAGAGAGGAAATTTGTGAGACGATCCGTCAGAGGAACGATCTGGAAATTTGAGTCCTTCGCTGGTTTGCGAAATCGGAATCATGAATTTTTTGTTTCTTCTTTTTTTTAGGCCTAACACCGGAGTGTCAGCGTTTTATATTTCTCAGGCCTAGCACCGAAGTGCCAGCGTATATATTTTCTGTTTATTTCTCAACATGTCACCTTATAGGGTGACAGTATCAGGAAGAAGAGGTGGCCGTAAAGAACGGAAAAGATGGCGGTTATTGCCGCGACACAAACAACAATAACTATAGAAAAAGAGAAGTTTAGAATTTTATACTTTTGATGTCTTGAGTTTCTTCACGGCCAAGGATTCAAGAGGAGGCTTAGAATTTTATACTTTTGATGTCTTGAGTTTCTTCACGGCCAAGGATTCCAGAGGAGGCAAAGTTGAACGGCAAGGATGGAGCAGGAGTAGCAGCAATGACGGCAAACGAGTCGACCCAACCACCAACCACAGAAATCGGTGGAAAAATAGTGTGTATTTCCAAAAAGTTTAAGGTAGCTGATGCAAACAAACAAATCTACGTGCTTCTGATGGTGGTCGTTTTGCGCATGAATTAGCTTCACAAGAACGATTGAAATATGCCGCTTACCTTCCAACGATGAGCACCTTTTTGGCATGAGGTGCAAATAAAACATTCTGCGGCTCAGGTGAAAACCATCTTTCTTTAGTTGATCATGGAGGTCATTGAGAGTTAATATGCTACGGTATACCTCCGACTGAATCTCTTCATGAGCAAAAGAGCCGTGAATAGCCATATTGATTATAGTTTTAAGTAGCTCTGGCTCTGATTCTTCAAGTCTTGGCCTACCAGGTTTCGCTTTAACTGTCAAACTTTCACGTACATCCGGGTGTTTTTCTATAGCAGCTTAAATTTTTGCTTTCTTATTGGCTAAAATAATTACAAAACAGAAAAGTATTAAAGAAGATGTCAGCAATTATATATAGTTTCAATATAAATTAATAAACCTCGATGTTTTTTCGACCGTTCTTGTTCAGCTTTTTTTCTTTTGAGCGTCGCTTTTAATTCGGCAATTTGGGCTTTTTTATTCTTTGATTCCTCTTCTTGAGATTTACTTATCAACCCAGCTTTTTGGCGTTCAATCAATCCAACCAGATCAGAATTTAATATTTTTCTTTTTGATTCTAATTCATTTTGAACAGTAGCAACTCTTGTTGTAGTACTTTTGTTATTTTCATTTCCAGTACTAGTCCCAACTATCTTTAGCATTAATTCTTGTTCGCCGTCAGATTCAGGCTCGCAAAACTGTTTTGAATTGACCGAAAACTCTAACTGGGAATTATCTTTTTCTTTGCATGCTTGTTTCCCCCAAAAGGACATGAGTTGTCCTTTCTTTTTCAAGGCTATCCCATTAAGCTCTTTTAACCAGTTATCAGTTTGTTCTTGGAAATCTGTGTCGTTCTTCATAACGTTCCACCTCTTCGAAACTTCAGATTGACAAATTTGTTTAGTTTCCGAAGGATATGCTTTTGTGTATGCTTCAAAAAGAGACCTAAAGCAATTATTTTTATCCATTTATTGAACAGTATGAGTCTTAATCATGACTTTTTTGAATTTTGACCCCCCCCCCCTTAGAGCGTGACGTAATTTATGGACGTCCCCACTGTAGAAATTGACGAATCAAAGTTTGACAAAAGTATTTAATATAAAATTTTTTTGTTCATTTTAGTAATTTTTATCGAATATTTATATAGGAAAATATAATGGACGCGCCTATTGCTAACTGGAATCCAGTGGGCGCTAGTGTCGAAAAGTGCTATTGCCCACCGGAATCCAGTGGGCACTAGTGTCAAGATGTGCTTATGCCCACCAGAAAATGGGAAGCTCTCTCCGGTGGGCGCTAGGGTCAAAATGTTCTATTACCCATCAGAGTAAAATTTTTTACAATTGCCTTCCGGCTTCTTAGATGAGCGAGTGAGTGACACTATATAAATTGAAAAAATTATGCTCAAAAACTTTCACCTGTGAACCAATAGGTTTACATAAGTTAATAAAACGATAATACACTTTATTGTAAAAATAAACCAGCTTGTGATTTTGGTTTTTATTTGTTAACTAGATTCACAATCTTTGAAGGCAACAGCTAGAAAGCTAAAAAAAAATCTAAATGGTACCACTATTTAAATAAAATGAAAATTTCAATCGGATTACCCATGTATTTCACACAATTAGTTGGATACAAATTCGTTAAATAAAATCTCGCTTGTGACGAACGAAGGAAGACTAAAAACAAACTGAACATGATTCACAAACAAGAAACAAAATTTTTTAGAACGCCTTGAACGGCGACATCGAGCTCGGCAATTTCTCCGGCTTCATCTCCACGGTTACAGGTTAAATAGCTGTTTAGGATACCATAACAGAAACGGATTGCTACTGCCACTTGTCCAATCGGGAAACCGTGTTGCCGGTTACTTTGTCGCTAACTAGAATCATCTCTCTTCACAACTTGATCAACGAGAATGAAAGCGCCTTATACAAAGTCCCAATGCAACTGATGGAAGGGCTTGCCACCAGAAACGACCATCGTTTTAAAAAAAGGAAGGCGGCGTCAATCAAGGGAACTGTGAAAGTCGGAAGTCGGAAGAAAGGTTGTTTCATCGTTGCGTGCTTGCAATGTTGTTACAAGATCACAAGATGGTATGACTGCATAGCCAATTTAAGTGAGAATAAACGATGGGGAGGAGCCACATATTTTCCAGTGTAATTTTTTTGGGAAAAAATCCTGCTGTTTTTTTTTTAATCGAGTTTATTTCCTGTCGAACAATGTCGATCCTGTGAAGTGAAAAAGTAACATCGGTTAAAGCATTCAACAACGACCAGCGTAACAAAGTGAAGTTAGATGATGAGATTGAATTTAAAAGTTTGCAATTCATTTGTCCCCATTTCGGAACTCACAAATCGCGTGCAAAGAAAGGTTTAAGGCTTAATCAGCACGTTATGGCCAATGACTGCCAAGTGAAAATTCAATTTCTTTACGATAATGCACTGAAAAAATTTAAGATCACTAAGTTGGAACTTGAACACAAAAACCATCCAGTTTCTGTGGGACACCTGAAAACTTATGCAAGAAAAAAGTAAGTTAATTATTGTACCATCTCTAAAACACCGATAACCTAAAGTGTTCATTTTGTCACTTGGCGCCAGACGCACTGGACTTCGCTAAAAACATGCTGGCGCTCAACCAACGAAAGTGAGAAATTAGCCCCTGCATAAGTTCGGATCACATCTCATCAGTAGGGCCTCATCAACCTAAAGCAGACATTAACTGGTAAGCTTCATATAAAAACATAATTGCCTATTACTCGAAGGAATAATTCAGCAACTTACTTTTCTAAAGGGAAGTAAGATAATGAGTGGAGAGAGGTCGTCGACTTCCTTTCTACCCAGCAAAATGACGAAAACAACGTCATCAAAGTATTGCATGATTCGGGCGAAATGGCTGCTATATTCGTTCAACTCGACAAACAGTGAAGGCTCTATAAAAAATATGGAATAGTGGTTCAGTTAGATGGTACATACATTACCACTCAATCTTGATTTGCATTATACCACATTCTTATCGAAGATAATAACGGCGACAGCAAACCTGTTGCTTTCTTCTTTATTAAGTAAGATACTACAGAATCCATTTCAGCATGCCTGAAAGTGTTTTCAGATGTAAGAATCATTATATTTTAAGAAACAATCTAAAATTGTGTACCAATAGTAATTCTTATCTTACCACAGAACAATGAAATCTCCGTAAAAAAAAATTACAATCACGGATAATTATTGAGATTCTACCCACATCTTGTGCCAGTTCCACGCTTTTAAAGCCGTTGACGCATTTCTAACAAAAACGAAGAATGGATCGGGTGACAAGGAAAAGTACCAACATTTCCGAGTGGCAATGCCGAAAGTCAGGATGAATTTGATTCATCTAAGGCGTACCTGACCGGAAGAAGTAAAAAACTATTTCTCTTAAATTTACTAATTTTTCAATCCTTACTCTGTCGATCAAGATTTGGGAAACATTGAGGTATATTTTGCTGCCAACTGGTTTAATATTGAAGAAAAATGGACCAATTTGGGACGACGAAACTTGCCAACTGCTGGAAGTAACACGACAAATCGCCTTGAACGGTACAAATTAGTTTTACTCAATAAGTTCTATTCTCTAATATCACTCACTTATTCGCAGGTTTCACCACACCATAAAAGATGTGCTTCAAAAGACAAAACGATTGCCAGAAGTTCTCCGCACTCTTGTAAATATCGTTTTTCTTCGGTTAAGTGACAAGCAGCTCATATTCAACATTAGAGAGCTCAGATTTTCCACAATATCGAAGCCTGAGCTGATCAAAAAGTACGCTGAATCCATCTCACCCTTAGCCTAGACAAAGTTAGAGAACGAACTGAAAATTATGAGAAAAATTTATGATTTTGTACTAGATGAGTTAATTTTACTACAATTAAGTTACTTGACAACAATTGAAACTGATAATACTGTTATAGGGTTCTACGACGTACAATATAGCTTCACACCATACTACTTACCACTTAAAAACCCAACTTGTCCTGCTGCACGTGTCATTTTTTTGCTGCATTCGTACTTCAATGTTGCCACATCATTTCTTTCTACTCTAAGGACAACATCGAAATCCCAGTCGGATCTTTTTCGCAGCATTTGAGAAATGAATGTCTGGAGGTATTGGACAAATTAATCATCTACTTATTTACTCATTTCTAATAACGTGCTTTACCTATGCTTTAAGGACGAGGCAGTAATTCAGGCCAACGTTTCTTCTCCTACGGCAAAACAAGGGAAGAAAAAGCTCAGGATGCCCCGAACGGAGAAGGATCAGTACAACTTAGCCACCAATCTGTTCCGAAAATTAGCTGAAACACTCAGTGCGTTGACCATAAACGATTTCCAGGAGAAAATGAGGCTTTTCCACGAGATCCATGCCTTGATCAAGGCCGATAAGCCAATCCAATTGATGCAATTCACTCCACAGGAAGAGAAAAATGAAGAGGTAACCGATGATCACGATTAATCTTCTACTGATTCCGCTAATGAAATACCTGCAGCAAATAAAAAGGTAGGATTAGTTTCATCCGAGAAATAATTATCAATGATTTAAGTTTTTTACTTACATTTTAGGTCTCGTCATGGGCATCACTTCATCTACGGGTTGCTTCAAGAAAGAGGGGACCGCCAAAGGAAAACCAGGGCTATTTTAACACCTACCACAAGCACGAGAAAAGGCAAAACACGGAGAGGAACGATCGTGATGACAGTTTGGAAAAAGAGGCAGCCATTCTGAATGAGGAAGTCAGGTAATCGCTAAAGAGGAAGAAATTCGTGAAATGGAGACTCAGATTACCGCTGCATTCTCGGTCGCTGATTCGCCTGTCGACAACTTATGTCAAATGGAAGTTCCCATCGACACAGCTTCATTCGCTGACAATACAACTGTCGAGGTATAAAAATAATATTAGTCAAGTCTTTCATTCAATTTGATTATTCTAAATTTTGTTTTACCTGAAAATAGATTCTGTCACCGACTGTTACTACAGGACGGACAAAACCAGACCGAAGTGCACAGCCGTATCTTTTCTTGGATAAGTGTCAAGTAATTACGAAGACTAACAATTTGATGTCGGGCGACATCAACAAGGCCCAATCTATGATAAAACATCATCACCCAGACATCGGTGGATTGTTCTGCTGCACTATTGGAGGGAGCCTCGAATTTCCACAAGCACAAGGCGATAAATGGATGCAGATTGTTCACGACGGAAACGATCACTGGGTGTTGATCGCGAAAGGATTCAGCCAACCGGAACACGTACTGGTTTACGATAGTTTGCCCGGCAGTCCACATAGGTACAGCAACCACATACTGATCTACATCTCCAGTCTCTTGGAATCTGCAAATAAGGAAATGACATACATCGTAAAAACATGTCAGCGGCAAAGCAATGGCTACGATTGCGGTGTATTCGCTATTGCTTTTGCAGCCAGCTTAGCAAATGGCGAAGACCTTACAACGAGACTTTACGACCCGAAAAATCTACGTTCTCACCTTATTGAATGTTTTTCTTCCGAAAAACTGTCTCAATTTCCTTCAACTCCCAGTCGCTCAACGAGGTGACAAGAAAATTAAACTATAGCAGTGGAAGAGCTGTTCTGCAACTGCCGGAGAACCGGGTATAAATTAAATTCCTTTGAATGGGAATTTATTGGATGTGACAGCAAAGATTGTGGTGGTTGGTATCACAGAATGTGTTTGAAATCTTGTCCTGAAAATTTAAAAGATGAATGGTTTTGTGAAAACTGTTAATGTAAATAACTTGTAATAATTGTGAAAAAACAGACAAACCAAAATACATGATTTCAGTAAACCTGCTAAATTTTTAATACATAATGCACTCACAATAAGACTGCCAGTTACTTATGAAGAGGCACACTTCTAGAATTGATCGAGCAATTTATAGCTTGGAGTCAATCAGTGAAACCCAAGTTGAAATTACTGGTAAATATGAACAATGACGCAATGATAGTACCTTAACTAGGAAGTTGTCCCTTTAGATGGCTATGAAAGCTACCCAGATTTTCAACCAGGAGGTGCCGGTGTGGCGGAAGCGAAGAGGGAATAATGTAAGATAATGCAGTGTAAGATGTTAACTGTGAAACCAGATTCAGTCACAGCAAGCCGACCACACCACTATACACAACTTAATATAAGATTATGGTAAATAAGTCGGAAGTAATAAAAAAATGGATTTTACCTGGATCAATAATAATATCTGATTGTTGGAAAGCCTATGATAAGATTAAGTATGTATTTAGTAATTTTTTGTAATCAGTTAAATAATGTTTTGTAATTATATATATTAGGGAACATAATGACTATGTGTGTAATTTCACATTTAAATGTGAACGAAAGTTTGAATTTTAAAGATCTTGAAACTGGAGCCCATACAAACCAAATAGAGGGTAAATTAGTTTTACATAATGTTTATACCTAATTACTAAATTTTTTTTCAGGATTGGGAAATTTAGCTAAGAAAAGTGTCCCCAACACAAATCGGTACAAAAAAAAATGTGTGCAGGTTATTCAGCTACTTTTATGTTGCATACTAAATGGAAGGGGAAGGATTGTTTTAAGTTGTTTATGAAGTATGCTGCTAAATTTTATTCTGAGAATTCCATTACAGAAGAAACAGAAGCGAAACGTTTGTAGAGTTCTTGTAATAAAAATTTACTTTATTTTACTTTACTTATATTATATGAAATAATCAAAATTCATCATGTGGGAAAAAATTGGATTTGGAATTGGAGTTTCGTCGATTATGGATGAATAATTTAATAGATTTGGGTATTCAATTGGGAAAGTGAAGTCAAATTTAAAAAAACCATTGGAAACATACTTTACATTATTTATATATAGTTTTACTTAATAATTTTCAGTTGGGGAAAACTTAGCTACTCTCTGCACTGCTAGAAAGTCGTGTTTCGTTTATAACTAGCGTTATAGTATATAATTATACAATTTTTTACTCTTTTTAAGGGTAGAAAAATTCATTGGCTTAGGAGTATTTTTTGTTGAATTACAAAGTTCTGTGTTCATTTTTTTGTGTTGTCTATTAATTCCTAAATTTTGTTTTATTTAATTATATTAATAATTTAATTATATTTTTAAAAATGGTAAGTTAAAATTTTTTATTTCTGTGAGTGTTATGATTGTTTCAAAACATGTCTTTAAATTATATGTTGTTGGCACATCCAATTCTGTTACATTTTTGTGTAATGCTAAATTAAGTTTCTGCTTGAAAATAATGATTTGTTGTAATAATGATGACTTGTAATACTAATAAATTAGTTTTTTTCAATTAATTACTATTACCTTTTATAATTGAATTGTTTCTTGTTGGACATAATCAAGCATTGCTTTTGCTTCTAATAATTCTAATTTTAATCTAGTGTTTTCTGTTTACTACATTGCTTAAATGGATAATTAATTTTTTAGACCAGTGAACTGACTTGGACATGGTTCTGGAGTTGTTTTACAATGATATGATACTTCAAAAACGTACCCTGAAACCAAATATAACCAACCAACGACCCAAAATGAACTAAACGATTCTTGGAAAAGGTACGGTTTGGATCTGTTTACCCATGGGTAAAAAAGTGGAAGATCTGCGATCTGTCTTATCTGCATCGAAAATTATAATATCCCGATGGCATAAAATGTTACCCGATTGACGCGGGGCCGTGCTCATGGACCGAGCTAGTTATTTTTTTACTGTTTATTTCATTTTTTATTGTTATAAATTTTATTAAGTAACGTTTATTTCATATTCAAGAGATTTATTTATTTATTTTGTCAATTTTGTTCCCTTGTTTTTTAATAACTGTCTTAAGTTTTTCATGGCGGCCTGGTGGATTAGTTTAGGAGTTGAACCTTTAAGGTCCAATGATTCATACCATGATTGAACCAATGATTCATAGGCCAACCCATCGTCTTTGGATCCAGGAGGTGAGTGGTCCGGGGAAGATAGAGATCCTAAGGCCCGACTTGGACTGGCCGAATATCTGGAGTGAAATTGCAGCCTTACCTGCCAACATCAAGGAAACAATGTTTTCCTTCAACCAGCGACTTTTACCAACAAGAACTAGATGTCATCAGTTTGACCCCCTCGCCGAAGAGAATTGCCAACTTTGTCATCAGTTTCCAGAAACCAATGAGCATCTAGTCATCTACTGTCGACTTCGAAACCAAGTTTGGAGCTGGTTGGAGAGAATAGTAGGTCGTCATGGCTGCCAAACTCCTCCAGAAAACTTCATCCGCGGCGACATCGGGCCAACAAAAAATCAACGGACCATCTTCACTCTCGTGGCTGCCTACATATACGCTACGTGGAAGGAAAGGAGTCGTAACCGGGTTCCTACAGAAGTGGAATTGGAGAACTTATGGGCCTCCATTTTGCCCGAAATCTAGAAAAATAAGCTTGCTTTAGAGCCATGGGGCAGAAAATAGAAATAACTGATGCAAAACTGGCCCAGATAAAGATTCCAAGTGAAATCAATAGAGTCGTTAATTCATTTCAAGACTTTACTGATTTAAAATAGGAAAAGGACAAGGAATTCTTAACTTTCAAGTGAACTAAGCACTGAAATTTTTTCAACGGTCATATCCAAGAGCTTAAGCATGTAAGCCAACGCGCTAAGTCTGATCATTTTCATCCCATCCTGCTTACTGGTTTGGAGGCTCATTGTCCTTAAATATTTGAGAGTAGGATGAATAGGCCCAACTGTAAGGATAAATAACACTGGGAAAAGGAGGAATAGGAACAATTTAAAGGTAAAAAAAAAATCTGACCTATTTTTTACTTCTACAGGAAAAATAAGAATGAAAATTTCCAGTCCAATTTCTCCAGTCCTGATTCATTTTGGTCATTTTTCACCGGCTACCGAATGAAAGCTAGATTTCTATTCTTAGAATCTTTGCTGGTATTTACAACTGCGAAGAAAATTTGCAGGGTTTCCACTTATTTCTCATAGGCCACATCGAAAGGGATGCCAGATTTCTCAAAAACACACCACTCAAGAATTTGGAATACAAAAAACGAAAACCAGAAAAAAAGCTGTAAGACAAAAAAACATTTTCTTGAAAGAGTATCAAAATAACAATATAGTTCTTTTCCGTTAATGAATCTTGATTTTTAATTTTTGTCGTTGCACAAAGATGAAACTTGTAATTATCACAATCCGAGTTTGATTCTTAAGTTCTTATTGACTAAAATAATTAAATATGGAATAGAATCAACGAACATACCACAGCACATTATATTAATGAGATTGCACAGCCAAATTTGTTTTGAGTTGTTGGGTCTTGATGATTAGATTTTCCGGAAAAATTATTTCCGATGCATTTTTTTCTTGGTTTAGCAACCAAAAAGGAGTTTTGATTATTCCATTGGACGTTTCTGCCTTCTGTTTTGTTTGGTTGGTTTTCTTGACAAGTTTTACATTACTGAAAACTCGTTCGGCTGGTGCATTACTAAAAGGCAAGCATAGCAGAAAAGAGATGCAAGGGAGGAGATTGGGAAATCTAGGCTCACCCGAAGAATTTATGGACGGAAAAATTTGCTTCCAGTAGTTATTAGGGCTCATTTTGTAGATTTCGGTGGTTCTCCTTGCTGGAGCATCGGCTAGCAGCAAGGGGAAAGCTACTTTAGAAATGTGATTCCTGCCAGACAAATCTTTCCATTCAAAGCTCTTCTTAGAAAATCTTCGAGCCTGAACTATGAAAGTTTCAAGAAATGTATGTAGGTTTGGCTTTCATTACCAAACCACAGGCAGCATATGACCACCCAGGCGACACCTGATGTCCTGTGGATATCCGAGGTATATCCTTTTTATCCGTACCATATCTATATCTTTTTTTATATTGCACGGATATCCATGGAACTACTAGATCCCTATATCCCACTGATGCTTACTTCTGATAGCTAATGAATAAACGCAGAATATATACGCAAAGAATAAAAATTATTTTTTTTCCCGCAAAGTATACAGCAGCAAAATAATACAAATGCTACCGTTAACCATTATAGAATCCTCTAAACCTCTACTATCGAGTCGATGTAATAAATAACTGGATGAATTGCATGAACAGCTGTATTGTACAGTGTAACATAAGCTTCTTAAATCAGGTAATAATATCAAAACCAAATGTTCAAAAATACATTTCAAATTGAACCATTGATATCCGCAAACAGTGGAGAAACAACAAAAGAATCATCCCCTGGGAAAAACGATGGAACAATAAAAGCTTTACATTTAATGTGAGACAATGACCACAGCTTTTAATTGCCAGGTTTTTTAACAGCATAAATCCCTACTTGGCTAGATCTGAGAAGAGCTGTGTACAAATCATCCCTGATTTCGAATTGCCTACCAATGAAGTACAGTTGACCATGATGTTTGACAAAATTTTCTATAATCACAATGACGAGGTCATTAAGATACACGCAATTGTTGGGCTTTTTCGAACTCAGTTTCCATGTCTTAAAATTTGCCTTTTTATATTGCTTTCCCGTACCGTTACGTAAGAGTGGCCCAGTTAAATGCCCATCTAAAAGTATTACGTTTCCTATTTGTGCATTATTCGGTTCAAGGACTTGACTGATTTCGATCTCACTGAGCCTTTTTACGATCTGTGGCAAGAGATTAGCACTTTTGCGTACAAGGTTTTTAATAATTTGCAAGTAATTCTCAAACGGATACGCACTAAATGAGTCTAGATTCCCAAAACGCCTTACATCATCCGTTAAATGAATTAGATTGTGAACATTTGCAGATACAAATTGCATACCATACAATTCAATGGCATCTTCTATAAAATGTTTTAAAAAGCCTGAACAATAAGGGACTATTTCGGGTCTAGCGCTTTCTTGTTGATTTGAAAGCAATGTCATAGCCACGTGAAAATCCAAAAAATTATTATACAAGTTATCTGATAAAATATCTCGCATAAGAACTGGCCCCAGTCTTAGTTTCATCATTCTAAAACAAGTGCTTTTCCACCTATCTAGGAGATCAAGCGGCCCAAGTTTCCTAGGAAAATCATCAGGAATATAGAATCTAACGTGATCAATCCTCTTCGCTAAAAGATTTTGCTTCTCACAGGACAATTTTACATTCCGGTTTTTTCCACGAATCCAACTTACGAAAAGTTTTCTAGTAACCCCCAGATCAGTTAAATGCATGGGGTCCAATGGTATGCCAGAAATTAAATCTATGTCCAGTTCTTCTAGTATTGTAACCCCTTTGTGGTGTTCCGGTTGTAATTTGTTCCTAAAAGAATGATCAGTCCTTGGTAACGCATTTAGTTGCGGAAATGTTACTCGGCTAGAGTTAGGATTATTTACATTTGGGTTGTACAAAGTTCCTTTTGTTTCGCATTTCGTGCAACTATAAAGTCCGGTGTGTCCTTTGACACGAGTAATAAAAGATTTTGCAGGCAAATCGTATATAAAAGCAACAACCGAAACAAAAATGGTGGTCCCTCGAAATCTTACACCCTCCAATTCTAATTGTAATGCCTCTTCGACGAAATCTCACAAATAGTCATTGACCATGGTTGGCTTTGTTTTTCCGTGATAAATACCTACAACAAATGGTTTTGAACCCTGAAACCCACGAATTTATTTATTTCACGAACTATTTGCTAATATCGGCCAAAATTGGCTATTACTACTTTTTGCCAGAGGAATCCCGTCAATATTAATGCTAAGTTTTATTGCACTTGGAAGGTTCGAAATACAGATAGTATAGCGATTTTAATATACCATTTGATAAACCAAAATGGAAATAATATCCGGGTTGGACATCTTTTGTAGACCCTTGGCGAGCAATTTTCAAAAGAGTACGATAATCTTTAGTCAAATGTGACAATCCGTTACACTTTCTTAGAATGCACAACAATCTACTAATATGTGTGCGTGGGATTCCGCATTCAATAGTCCATTTTGCCAGTTCACTTTTAATTTCATACCTCTGGCTGTCATCTGCAACATTGACATCTTCATCCAGGCAATCCTGATAGGATTCTTCGTCGGAGTCACTAACAGGGACTCCATCATCGTCGCTGCCATTTGGACTTAGAATATCATACGAGTCGGCACTGTCACACATTGACTCCGTTTCACTTCCCTCCGGACATGTTGCAGTTGTTGAAGCAGCATTACACTTATCAGTAGAAATTCTGTCCATGTTCTGATCATCGTCACCATCATGACCTCTATATTTGGTGGAAAGTATTAATTGAATTTTTCTTTGTACCAATACGTTTGAGGTTCGCTACCTGAGAAACACCATTTTGTGTTTGGCGTGAAACCAACAAATTCCTCGTTGTTTCTCCCAAAGGAAATTGTGGTAGATGCTGTCTCATTTTGTTCCTTGTTCTCGAAACATTCGTTGTTGTTGTCTTTTACCAGGAAAAATTTTCTTTTCCCTTGTTCGTGGCATTTTTTTATTGACATCCATGGAACAATTCAGTAACCTATACAAAAATGGAGATAATATGAAACGTGGAATAACAAACAGAGAACTTCAATCGAGAATTTCAATCTTTTACCTGTACTCATAGATAGTCCAATGTTTAAATCATAAGCAACATATGACGACGTTTTTAGGGAAGACAATCTATACATCAGCCATCAACGCTACCCATCCATGGAAATAAACCAAATTCCTGGTTAAATTGTGAACACCGAAAACAGTCAATCCAATAAACACGATGTAGCTGAAACTGAAATGTCTCTAAAAATAACTGCTAATTTGTCGCGTGTTTCAAAATGAGCATGCTAGAGGTGACGTGACTGACTAGACTGTCGTATAAGAGAAGAGCAGACGGCAAAAAACTTGTTTCTTTATAAACCGTTGCCACATGGTTTTCTCCCGTTCATTTCAGAAAAATTCCTATAAAACATTGTATTTCATAAAATAATAACAGTTTTACGATAATTTGCTTTTTTAAAAATATATCAATTTATATGTGGCACGTAATAAATTCGGTATGGTACAAAAAAATTTTGGCAACTTTGTTCAATCATAGCAGACTCATGAAGTTAGTTAACGCATGGCCTGGATGTTCAAATTGCTACAGAGTGCAGACTCTAGTGCGGAGATAATCAATTGTGTGACTATAGAAAAAAACGTGTTTTGTGTGGTAATTTCCTAGAAAATTTCTATTCGTATAACTATTTGCATAACAAATTGTTTTCTTTTCTCAAACTTCATTTAATAGATCAGGTACTGACAATAACAAATTGTCCAAGCAAACAAAATGAGCAAGCACTTTCTAATTGTTGATGCTTGGCTAGAGGAAGATAAACACGATATCCATCGATGTGTTATTTCCAGTACTTGGTGCATAATGGATGAGGAATTGTGTTATTGGCCCCCCAATTCAGAGGAAATGGATAAACTTACTCTGTACAAACTTCTTCGTAAACATACAGTACCCGATTAGGATAAGTGGGATATATATCAGATGAAGAAAAAGAAGTCTTTTGGTAAGGATGTAAAACTTTTATTTCTATTCCGTTCTTACAAATATTTTGTTTCAATCAGATGATTTGGACAAAGCAAATGCTGCTCTCAGGTTGTACTATCAAACAACTGAATTGGCGGCTGCGGGTAAAAGGCCTCGTCCAGAAAATTCAGGCATCCAATCGGAGATAGATGACCATCAAGTTGGCAGAGGGCGTCGAACTCCGAAACCCCGAGACATATATAGTCCACCATCCTCTCCGAGTATAGGTGGTAATAAGCGAAGTGGGCTAACGACAATAAGATGCACGAAACGGTCATATGATACTTTTCAGGTAATTTGCTGGTATACAATCGATAATAATCTCCATTGTTCTCTTTCAATTGGTTTGCATTTACAGAGTCCGGCGAACAGGTTTAGGTCCAGCAAACGAGTTCATCCACCAAATATAAATGTAGTGGAATCTGTTTTTGACTCATCCCCATTGGAAAAGAAAGGTAAGCTATCCTGCACAGCAATATTTCTCTTTTTATTAGATTAATTCTATATCCATTCGTGTTGGTTACAGTGGCTGCATCAAAGCCAGTAAACTGTATACAGAAACGTTCAAGAGCGGAATCAACTTGCTTTGTGGATTTGAGCTTTCCAGGTTCATTTAGTATTTCATAAATAACGTAAAATAATTGTCGTGGAGATTTGTTCACAGATTCGGGTGGTCCAGAAAAAAATCACAAGGATTTACATGATGAAGGTGATTTGGATTTATCGTCGCAATACGTATATCCAGTGGATATCACTGTGCCGCCTGGGGATGTGTTGAGCCTTTTCATTAAAATTAAGTTTATTAAACGACAGCAATAAAGCACGAACAAAGAATTTTGAAGAATGGAAAATTTTGACGCCGTCGGTGTTTACGGTCACCGAGAAATTCCCATCTAAAAAAAAATATTTTTAGCTTATCTTCTCGGTACAAATTCCCCGTATATATTTTGCCCATCACTTTTCCGTCAGAAAAAATGACGTCGAGATTTCGCGCAGATATTTTTTCGCCAATATCATATGACTCAAAAATGTTTATGAACTGCTCTTCTACTGATCTGACCAAAAAATTGCAATTATGTTTCTCTAGTTCTTGAGTTGGCATTGCCCTATTACAGGTTTTACAGGTAAGAAAACCCTCACTTTATCTGAGATAACTGGAACAGTACTCACAATAGTAATGGCGAGTTACAGCATTTGATTTCATGTTAACAATTTTGTCAAATAAATGCCAGCTTTTTAATGCGTACGGATGACACAAGAAGGCTTACGATTTCCAGAAAATCAGACAGAGAAGAGCTAGTTAGATTATGCCTAAGGAACGTAGGTGGCATTTCAAAAGACTGGAATCTGAAATTAGAGATTTGTCAGACACCAGTTCCTCGTCAGCCTCACCTTTGCTCGTAACATTTTGAATTTCTTATCTTGTTGATGATCTCGAGGGATTCTAAGATACAAAAAAATTTTTAGCATTTTTGCTGAAACGTATTAAATGCACTGCTGCTATACTTGAGTAGATAAAGGTTCATTGAAAGAACAATTTCCAAGCTCTTCACCACCTCACTGAGGTTCACCATGTGCATATTTATTTTGTTTTGTAACATCAACAAATGAAATAATGGCCCTTTCAAATATAAAATTACGTTATGAAAAACTAAAGTAACAGAGAAAGTTCCACATGGTGTTAGAATTAGTATTTCCATAAGTCCTTATACTGTGTATTCCTTGACGTTTCCAGTTAAACACCATCGTACTTGGAATGTCCCTCACTACTCCGTCGATGGATCTTTTTCGCCAAAAACGATACGGTCCTCTCACAACAGACACTGAAAATTAAATATATTTTTTTAACAATCGAAGCTGTCCAATAACATAGCAACCCACAAACTGAGTGCTATGAGAGGGGGCTCCGCAGAAAGCAAAAGGATTGCAATGAACAAATGTGAACTTCAACATATTATTGGTGAGTGGCAGTTATTTATATATTCTTCACACTGAAGAAATCCTTCATTTGTAGATTTTTCAATGTAATGTTCTTTTTCCTACAGATAGACTTCTCGATTGTGAATTGGTGAACCTGTGTGGATCCTTGGTGAATGAGAAAACGATAAAAATTCTATCTCTCGGAAATTCAATAATTCTCGTGCTATGTAGCCGATACATTTTTTCTTTACATTGTTTCATGATAACTGTTGGTTGTTTATCATAATATAAAAATATAAAATGTAATAGGTATAAAAACAAAATTACTGTTGCATATGTGCCACAATTTGTTTACTTAATTCATACTATAAATTTATCAGAGAATTACTACTGTTAAATGAAATATCAACTGTTTTTTCACTAGTCTTATACTGCACTAAAACTGTGCTAAATGTATAGTGTTGTTACGTTATTCTTACATTATTACTGCAAAATTACTATTATAATATTTTAAATTCACTGAATTTCATTATACAATTACGAGAGTTTCACTAGAAAATAACTGCGTCGATAGTACCGAAGCAGTACCGAATCGGTACTGCTTGCTTAATTTTCTAAAAGTTTTTTTGCTTCAAGTAATTCTATAGTATTTTATTTTATTATTGTAAAAATACTTGTTCCAAAATCCTTTATTATTACTCGATTTTTTTAAATAGTATTACTTGAGTACATCTTAAGTAAAGTTTTAACTGGGTCTGTCTAAGAGGCGGGAGTCCAATGATCGAAACCCAATTATCGAAAACAATTATGTTTCTCTTCTGGTATCTTCGTCAAAGAGCGCAAAGTGTCGATTTATTTAATGCTAAATTTTATTCAAAAATTCATTTCTTAATGATGGAAACCAAAATTAATTTGTCAGTCTGAAAATATCTGTAAGAGTATTGAATATTGCGTATATGGTTGACTACTCGACTATCATGCCTCATAGTCGATTGACTCACGTTCAAATCTGGTAATAGAATAATTTTTTAGCATTTTTTTTGTAGAGCCAAGTGAACGTTAAAATGAGCTTTGGTGACCATAAAATTCCGTGTATTAGAGCAGTTTTTTCCGGTCATCAACACTGCTAACATCATCTTTAAGTCGTCATTGTAGGATTTCAGGACAGAAATAAAAAATTCTAGTAGTGCCGTTACGATGAAAAAATATGTTTTAAAAGACGTCAGGATGGTGTGTGGGATGTGCTTTGCAAATGGTCCCTATGCTTTTGTTTCAAATCGTAGTATAAACTAGTGGCATTCAATCCTAGGTAAACATTTTGCATAGGGAAAAACCAAGATTTGTCGAGGTGGTCCGGATCAGCTAGGGAAGAGGACGTGTCAACCACGTGTTCTTTTTCCATGTATGAAGAAGCGAACTGTTTGATTAGAAAATCAACTCCTGAAACTCCATCAACTAATGAATGATTAGAATGAATAATATTTTACGAAACTAATAATTTTAAATATTCAGATATCGATAAATTAGAATTAGTAAGGAAATGTACCTTCGGCTAAGAATTCAATTAAAATCAACATAAAAGGTGTTGGGAATATAATACTCCCAACACCCACGACGAGGTCGGGGAGAATCATCCGTCTCCCCCGACGTCTGCAACACTACTATTTGTAAGGGCCCCCGTAAGGTTGCCCCCCTCTTCTATGTTTTAGTTCCCACTATTTAGTGTTGTATTCCCCGCCCACGCCAGTGTAAGCCCTTTTTGGCCTAACTTAGGCCAGTCGAAAATACACCTCGAAAACCTACACAACTAGGAGTTAGTGTTCCACATTCTTCATTATCTAAAGGTATCGAACGGTCTGAACACATGGAAAAGAGTTCAATATCTTTCAAAAGGATCCTTTATAAGGGATAAAATTTTACGTGATTTCTCGCACTGTTTGTCGAAAAGAGAAGCCTCGAAGTGTAACAATAATGATGGCCATTGTTCAATTATCCCATCGAGATATTCTTTGAGTGACAGCCAGCGCGTGTCTCCAGGTTTAAGGATGTCATGTTTATCCAATTCAAAATATTGCAGAATTTCTAAAAGTTGGCCTTTCCGAGTAGGGCTAAATTTTAAGTGATTTGAAAGGGCATGTATCAATTCAATGATTTGTGGAGGCAATAGTTTGAGCAGTATTATGCACACAGATATAAGTCGTGACAGTTGCACTTCATCGTTGCGATTCCAGGAATTCTTTCTTGCAACAAGGTTTAAACTGAATGCAGTCTGCCAAACATGATGTTGCATGTGTCTGCCGAAAAACCAACGAAATTTGCAAAGGGGATCCCGCGCTTCTCAAGTCTTTCACATAGGACACTGGTTAATCCAAGAGCTGCTCCATAGGATGTTTCAACAACATCCACGACATCAGATTTCAGTTTTCCCTTGGTGTGATTCCAGAGAGTACATACCATAGCGAGTTTTGTAGTGCAAGACACATCTGTGGTCTCATCAATTATAACAGAAAAAAAATGCTTGCTTCAATTTCACTGCCGTTTGATTTGTTATATATTTCCCGAGTCCTAGAAAGTTGAAAAAATATTGTTACTATTTTGAGAAATAAGCAAGAAATTGTGAAGTAAAGCAATTAATTTAAAAACTGAAATATATCTTCCTTCTATTATAATATTTCTTGTTTTTGTTTTCCCAAGGCTAGCTAATTTGCCAGCTTGATTACTGGTTGAAGCTTCCTTTTCCACTACATCAAGAATGGATTCTTCACTAGAGACAGACATAGGTTTTTCCCAAACAAGTATGCTAACTTTGAGTTCCAAAGAAGTGATTTTGTTATTTAGTGGCAAAGTGAATTGAGCCATGGATGCTTCTTGTTGAAGTTTATCTCTGTATAGACTCATGGCTTCGATGTGAGTAATAGTCACTGCATGCCTTTCCAGATCCCCTTTGTGATTAGATTTTTTTTGGCCACATGCATCACACCGAGCAACATGCTCACCATTTTCTGTCATTTTCTTCTTGAGCCATTGATAAGACTTTGGGTGTATTTCAGATACTGTGCTAAATCAAAAGACGTCCATTCGTCTGCTACGTTACTTCTTAAGTTACTCGGCAAAAAACAAAAACAAACTTACATTGCTGCGTTGCGAATTTGCCACCAATTTCGAAGCCAGAATTCATAAAAAATTATTTTCCTATTCGAAAATTTAAAAAAAATCATAAAAAAATACCAAAAAACGTTAAGAAAACCCCAACAACATCTCAAAATTAGCAAATTGGTGTTAAAACACCAAAAGTGGAAACCCTGTACACGTGCTCTAAAAATAGGATTATTCGCTTCACTTTAATAAAGGATAATAATTTTTGGTTTATTGGTAATTATTTGAAACTTCAAAACAAATTTAATTTCTCGCGCGCTTGCAGTTGGTAGGATTATTGGAAATTTTTCAAAAGAATTATTTTCCTAAACCTATTCACGGGATTTTCCCCTCTAATTCCTGTTCAAATAACTAAGTTCAGTGACCTGTCTCTAGAAGCCTTTGCTTATGATTGAATAAAATTGAAATAAAATCGAAGTGTATTGCTAGTTTGTGTAATCTTCTTACTGAAACTTCCATCCTTATATAACTTTCGAACAGTAAAGAAACCCCACATAACACAATGCAGTCTGACAGATGTCGAGGTCGGATGTTGAGTACATCTTTTTTATATCCGCTGGACAGCCCGACATCCGATTTGTATGTTCTATAAATGTAATTTTTTTGGGTTTTGACCGCCCTCAACAGCGCCGTCGGACATTCTAAGGATATCCGAACGGGCTTTCGTTTGGCTATAAATATGACATGTATGGACCTCTAATCTTGAAAAAATATTATATCTGGATACCACCTCGGGTCTCCCGCACCACAGTCGAATATTTTTCCACTGATTCAATCGACAGATATACTAATCATCATTTTCGAACAATCCAATCGAATTGTTGTAAAACACTTTAGTTTTTTTCAATAACAAATCACCAACAGGATTTTTAAGAAGTCAAGATGATGTCGAACTTAGGTTAAACCAGAAGTGTATCAATGGCAATTAAACAATTTATGCTAAATATTTTTTAAATTTTAAACTTCAGCATGATTTATTAAGTTTAAAATAGTTTTTATTATTTGAAATTAAAATCCTATCATAAGGGTACTTGTTTCGAATATTATTAAATTCCGAATAATATATATTTTCTGTAAGTTAATTTCCAATTGCTTGGTTCCCGTAAGCTAAACGGCAAGCCTGTGTAAAAAAACTCACGACTTACATTCATTTTCAATAATAAATTAAAAAATAAAACATCTGGAAAATAGATAACTACTCATTTATTTTTTTTATTTTTCGGATTAAATGCTGGATTTTAAATAAAAATACGTTCAAGGGAAAAATTTGAACACGGTTAAGTTCTCCCCTTTTGGAAACAAATAAATTTTGACAATTAATAATGAAACTTAGCGATCGGCCCCAATTAACTCTAATCGAGTTAACCGCCCCGCACTGATAAAGTGCATTCAGGGCTGAATTCAGATGCCACTTTTTCAACCGGGGCGGTGCGGGGAAAAAATTGAGGTTAACCCATTGCCCCGACGCAATTTTAAAAAAATGCCGTTCTTTCGGTTTCAGAGTAAAAATCGGGGCAGGCGGGTAGAACGAGCTATTGTCGGGGTTGTTATCGGATCGGTCGGGTGAAACAGTCAATCAATTATGTTTTTTGCATCCATGAATCGACTGATTGCAATCGGGGTAGCTTCCCTGATTAAGTACCTCGATTAAGTCCCAATTGAATTCGGGGAGAAGAATTTTTCACCCTGAGCCACGCCTCGATGGCCCGAAATGAGAAACCCGATTGGCAAAAAAGAGCCCCGATTGGCTCGAGGCCGATCCTTAAATGAAACAATTGAAAATTTTCTTGGCTGTTGGAAGGAGGTCCGTAAAATATAATTTTCGCACATCCATTGCACTTCCAAGGTAACTAGCCGACGGACTTCCCTGGAACTACCCATTGAGTACGTAGATTTCTAACGGATGTTCTGCCATGATTCGGACATCCGACGGCAGAAATGTGCTATATGGGACGAATTAAAATTTTTGTAAAACTTAAATAATCTAAAGGAAATACAGTTGCTTGGTAGAACTGTACTGATATATTTAGGGGAGACCGGGGCTAGTTGGCTTAGGGGTAAGTCGCTCTTTTGCGTATTACTTGGCGCCACTTAAAAATTAGAGTTTTTCAGGATAGCCGAAGTGTTAATTATTATCACTAGATGGTCTGTACAAAATTTTAATTTTGTCTGCACTTAAATGCTGACTTTGTACTGCAAAAACCGTTTTACGCTTCGCCGTGAACTTTTTTTTTCGTGCATTTTTCTTTTTCAGAAATAAGGTATGTAGTGGATATTAATGAAATTTTTTCTTTAGATACCTTAGTCTTTTAGCTAAGGGTCAGTCAATTCTAAAATTCAATATAATTTATTTTTAAGTAAATATTTTAAAGAAAACAATGACCCCTACCCATGGGGTAGGTTGGCTGTTTTTTTTGGGGCAAGTTGGCCTTTTGTTTTAGCTTCTGACCTTGTTTATTTGTGTGTCAAAATCTTCTGTTTTTTTAGTGTTACACGAGGATGAGGAACTATGTACGAAAAACTGACAGGGGAAAAACGCCTAGTGAGGTTATCGAAAGAGCAATTGATGTTGTTCTTACAGAAGGAAGAGGAATAACTGAGGTTGGAGAAATGTTTCAGATTCCCAGAACAAGTCTTGCTAGATACGTAGACAAGAATAAGAATGTGCTACCCTGTAAACAAAAATATGGTTATTCAAAGATTCGTCAGGTAAGAAATACATTGAGTTTAGGCTACAGGCATAGTAAGTTAGGCTAATGAGTGTAAACATTTTGTCGAACAGGTTTTCACAGATGAGGAGGAGGCTATACTAGTGAAATATTTGCATCGAGCAGCAGATATTTATTTTGGATTGTCACCACTGGACGTTAGGAAACTAGCATTTCAATTGGCCACCAAAATGAACATCAAAATTCCCTTGTCGTGGACTACAAAATGCTTAGCTGGCCCTGACTGGTTTAGCTCATTTCTTAAGAGACATAATACTTTGTCAATTAGGAAACCCAAGGCTACCTCCTTGGCAAGAACATCATCTTTCAACAAACACAACTGCGACGCCTTTTTTGACAATTACGAGAGATTGTTGACAAGAGAAAACATATCACTTGATTGTGTATGGAATATGGACGAGACTGGTGTTACAACTGTCATGCCACCTGAAAAGATCGTTGGTCGACGTGGCCAAAAGCAAATAGGTTAGAGGACTATAGTATTAGTTTGCAGTTATTTATATTTTATATCATCTTTGAAACTACTTTTCTATAGGGGCAATCGTTTCGGCAGAGAGAGGGACTTTAGTTACCGTTGTTTGTGCAATTTCGGCTTTAGGAAACACAATTCCCCCTTTTTTTGTTTTTCCAAGGTAAATTTATAGTCTTGAAAGCAAGCAGTTTGTGGTATTAATTGATGTTATATGAAAAATAGAGTGAACTTCAAAAGCCACTTTCTTAATGGAGGTCCTATAGGATGTGCAGGTACTGCAAACAAATCTGGATGGATGTTAAAAGATGTAAGGCCAACTTGCCCCGACTTCACGGGCAACTTGCCCCACTTACGGGGTAAGTTGCCAGCTGAAAGTGTCCGAATAAAACTGTTTTTAGGGCAGAAAGCTTTTCTAAATTAGCATTTTTTTTGACGCTACAATTTAGATAAGATAACAAAGCATCAGCTAGGCCATAAATGTTATCATTACAGGAAAAATTACAAGTGGTAAGACAGGGTGTGTAAAAACCAGGCCAACTAGCCCCGGTCTCCCCTAATTGGCTTATTATTATTATTATTGCTTTTCATTGTCTTGTTAATATAGGAGGATTAAAATGCCATTCATCCGAATTGGCAACCAATTGACAAATCGATAAATTAACAAATTGGCAACGTTTATTACCCTGCTGTTTGTTTTCCAGCAAGATGGTTTTTCAACGTCAGTATCAGCAACGTTTGCTTTTTTGTGTGTCATCATTCTTGCACTCGATTGTGTTAAAATATGAAATGGCAGACCAAAAATCTAACAATTCTAAAAATTGGCTTTTATCATGCATATTTTCCTTTCATTAAACGATGATACATTTGGCATTTCGACAGGGTAATCATTCTTTAAACAGAAGTTGCAACTTAAATGAGCCATTAATGATTCTACCCAAATCTTCCTTAGATTTAAAAAACACTGGATCCGTAAGGCAAGTAATTGTCTATGAAATAAAGAGTTGCCAGAATGTGATTCGAAGTAAATACCTTCTTAGGTTATTTACAATGAAAATTATTACCTTTTGTACTATTTCATTGATCTTCTTATGGTTCAGATATGGAATATGCAAAGCAGAAGTTCTCCGGCTTCCGATTTTATCAAATGTTAACTTGGCGAACTCTTTGCTATGCACAACGCAACCAGGTGGAATAGTTACTACGAGCCCCTTCGTAAACTTATCTACTTCATAAAAAAGAAAAACGAAGACCTCAGGAAAGTGTTTGACTCTTTTGAACTAAAAAACTGTCCACACTGGAAGAAGAACTTCTCAATGAGTTTACCAAAGTGATGAAGCCCATTGCCGAGGCTCTCCACATGAATCAAAATGAAATTAACACGTCAGTTGGATGTGTGCTGCCTGGATTACTATTCTAAAGAATAAACTTAATGAGTTTCTAGTAGACAGAACTATGATTTATTGAATTTCATTGGTTAACTGTATCTTAGACAACATACAAAAAGATTCGACACTTTATTTGCCCAGGCGACACGGTTTTTGATCGTGACATTAAACCTGGCAATCTCTTGGTCAACAGCAATTGCTTGCTCAAAGTATTGCTTCCATGTTCAGCGCGTCATATGCGGATGTTGTTATTGACAAAAATTTTTAATCTTGTTATTCGCTTTTCCATGATATACCAGGGATATCCACTCATCCGGACACAATCCATATCCCGTGGAATATCCCTTCGATGTACCAGGGATATAAATAATAGGTCTTCGCAAGACTTTAATTATTTGAATATCCCTGAAATATACCAGGTCTATGCTAATTAAGTCGCAAATGAGTCTAAGGGGGATATTCGTGAAATATTCCTGGTACACTGAGCTAGGAAACTAGAAATTACTGTTTGAATATCTGTTTCTGTTTTACAGGTTTTTCTTTTCTACATTGACTAAATTAATAGATTAGACTTCTTATACTGAAATTTGCATGTTAATAAATCAGCTGTATACATGAATTTATGATAATCGTCGTATGTTTGTGCTAATAAAGGGGAAAAAAAAAAAAAATTTTTTAACCCACCATAAAAAGAAAAAAAAAAAAAAAAAAAAAAAACAAAAAAAAAAAAAAAAAAAAAAAAAAAAAAAAAAAAAACCCCCACAAAAAAAAAAAAAAAAAAAAAAACCCTTTTTTTTAAAAAAAAAAAAAATCGTCGTATGCTTCAAATTTCCTTCCAATAATTAAAAGTTGATCATGACGCTTAATGAAGTTTTCTATAAGCACGATTTACTTGTCGTGAAGATACACACAATTATCAGGCTTTTTACTACTCAATATCCAAGTTTTTAACTTTGCTCTTTTGAACTGCTTTTCTTGACTAGCCATTTCCAGCTCATTTAAACGTTTTACAATCTGCTGCAATGCTTTTGCACTTTTGCGAACAAGATTCTTGATAATTTGTGAATAATTTTCAAACGGATATGCGCTAAACGAATCAATATGACCAAAATTTGCTACATCTGCAGGTAAATGTATCAGGTTATGTACATTAGCTGATACAAATTGCTGGCCATATAATGTAACAGATTGCGCAACAAACTTTTTAAAGAGTTGGGAACAATAATCAGTTACTTCTAGTTTAACGCATTCTTGCTCATTTGAAAGCAATACCATCGCAACATGAAAAAGTTAAAATATGGTCATACAAATTGTCCGGTAAAAAATTACGTAACACGACTGGTCCTAATCTCAGTTTGATCATCCTAAAGCAAGTGCTTTTCCATTTGTCCAAAAGTTCTAATGCTCCAAGTTTTCAAGGAAAATCATTGGGTATGAAAGAGCGAATACATTCAATTCTTTCAGCCAAACGACCTCTTTGCACCCGAGACAATTTTAAATTATGATGTTTTCCACGGGACCAAAAAACAAATAGCTTTCTATTTACCCCGAGATCTGTTAATGCATCGTATCTACGGGAACATCAGGCACTAGATCAAGATTAAGTTCTTCAAGTAAAGAATCTCCTTTATGGTGATGTTCTGGTTGCAACTTGTTCCTAAAGGATTGATCAGTTCTCGGAAGCGCATCCAGTTGCGGATATGTTACACGTCCTCATCTTGCATTATTTAACATACGATTATAGAATGAACCTTTTGTTTCACACTTTGTACATCCAAAATAGGCATTGTGTGACTTGATTTTCGTAATAAACGATCGAGCTGGCAAATCCCAGATGAAGGCTGCAAGTGACACTTTTATTTTTGACTCTAGGAAGACAACTCCATCAGATTCCAATAGGATTGCTTAACTAATGAAATCTCGCAAATAATCAATTATAAATTTCGGCTTGGTACTTCCGTGATAGATCCCAACTACAAATGGGCTTGAAGCTCTGAATCCACGAATGGCGACTAAAATTGTCCAAAATTGGCTGTTACTACTTTTGGCAAGCGGAATACCATCAATCTTGACGAACAGTTTAATGTTATCCGGAACAATTTCAAGATTTAAACGATAAAGAGAACGTAAAATGCTTACTCTTAAGCCAAAGTGAAAATAACTGCCTGGATGGACTTTCTTTGAAGTTACATTGAGGACAGTTCTTAAAAGGGCTCGATAATCGTTGGGTAAAAAAGCCAATTCATTGCAGGTTTTCAATATAACGAGCAACTTGTTGATGTGTGTTCGTTAGATTCCACATTCAATGACCCATTTTGTCAAATCACGTTTCAATTCTCTATTTTTTCTTTTCTTTATTGTTATCAACTTCCTCCTCAAGCTAATCATAATCAGACTGGTCATGAACACTTCCGAAATCAGATGCGTCTTCATCGCTAGCACTAGGCACATCATACGAATCACTTTCACTTACTGCCTCTTGGTCTGAAATGTTATCGCTGTCATCAGCATCGACCGTTGATTGAAGGTCTACGTCACTAGAATCAGCGCCATTATTCATGTGATGGCCGTTTAAATTGTTTTCTGCTCCATGGAATTGATGGGCTTCTTCAATTTGGTCAACTGCACCTTCCTGAAGAAGAAAAAAAAATTTATATGTCATTAATATTGGTATACTTAACACGCGTATTTGCATTTCAGCTTATTGATAAAGACTTCAATCAAGTGTTACGCATTCACTGGAATTCTCACACAAGCAAAGTTTAGCTGTGGTACAACTTACAAGAGTTCATGCTGATGATTCGCTGCATCAAAATTTGGTGGAACCATACAAGCAGCTGCGTTTTGATTTCCATGGGTATCCTGTAAACAAAATGCATTTTTATTACGTAAAACCAAATAACCAACCATCTAGTAATATTACCATTGCATTTGCAGTACGAGGCAGTGGACGAAATTGTCTACGTTGTTGCCTCTCACCAACAAAATCTTGAGTTGCCCTTTGTTTCGGCATCATATATTACAATGTATGTGGAATTAGGTAAGGTATGCAATGTAAACGAGAGCACAAACCTTGAAAAAAAAAATAAAAATAAAATATATTAGCTGATAACATAAGAGTACTCATAGATAAAATGATGAACAAGATAATATATTACCTTATTTGCCTCTATTCAAAAGTTGCTGCTTTGTGTCTTGTTGTATTAATTATTATCCTTGGAAAAACACAGAGTTCAAAATAAGTAATCCGTTAAAACAATTCAATTTGCACAAGAAATTATCGGGGCCACGTTGAAAATATACCACAGCAGACTTCATTTTCACAGAAACAAACAGAATCGAAATGAGTAAGGTCTAAATTGAGTCTCATAGTTGCCGTTTACCTACGTTTCGGCTACTTATAATAAAACTTCGAAAAATTAATTAAGAAAATCTCAAAATTAAAGTAAAATGTTTTTTTTTCGATTGGGAAATCTAATCATACAAATTAGATATATAAATATTGAATTGTTTAAGGGTATTATAATGGCAACCCAATGTGCACTGCAAAATCAGCAGACGAAATTTTCCCTTTTCCTTCAGCCTTCACAGTTTTCGACCATATATATTGTAAGTTATTTATATTTTTAACTTACTTTTTCATTGTCGTTTCTAGTAAAGTTTATTTCAGTAGCACAAAAAATTGGGGAACAACTCTTTAGGAACTGATTTGTGAAAAGTGACTCTCGCTATTTTCTATAGAACAAAAGTTTTTATACGGGTTTCATGAAGGTCGAACTACAAGAAAATTAAGTTGAAACGTTTGAAGGGTAAATCAGTCTGTAAAACGTCTAAGGAAGAAATTACATAGAAAAGAGGGGCGTATAGAAAATTAATGTTACGTAAGAATAAAGGGTAGGAAAAATAATGAAAATAATAAAGAATAAATTGTTTTGGTTCTTTACATAGCTATCCGGTTCCAAAAGATTGCGTCTCGCAATCAATCAAGGTCAAATTTGGAACGGAATAGAAAGTGAGACAAAACAAAACAAGAAAACAAAATTAATTAATTCAACAGAACAGCTGCTTCTCGATGCGCTTGTCTTAGTGCGTCCCGGTGGAATTTGTTCCGTGGAGGCTCTCTTTGTAGAAAAGGGGCTGATGGGGCAAAAGTTCCGGGGCGGGTTGTTGAACAGAGGCGGGTAAGTTTACAATAGTAATGGGCGGGGATGGATTTGAGGGGTTTAATAACGCGGGGTGGCCTACTTCTATATCATTATCAGATGTTTTGGTGAAGCAAGTGAAAGGGTTACAAGTACTTAGAAAAGAACAACAAGGTATGTATCTTGCAATAAGGGAACCTACTCCACAAAAATGAAAGAAAAAGAATCCGATAAATCCCATCCCTAGAAGACTACAAATGCTACTTGACCAACTAAGAATCTTAGACGACAGGGAAACGTTCTTTTTCTTTTTGGAGTGAGGAAAGAAGAGTGCTCATGTGAAAAGGATTTCCAAGGTCGATGCTATGTTCTTCTTTAGCAGCAGCAATTATCTCGGCGATTGCAGCTGCGGTGCTCATCGGGTGGGGGTTAGCGCGGGGTGTAAACTTAGTGCGAGTAGCTTATCAATTTCATACGGCAAAGTGTTGATCAAACTATGTCCTTGGATTATTACACCGGGGACGATTGGATGCCAAGAACTGTTTTTGTAGAAATGTGCTCGACCGTTGATGTTGACGAAATTTTTGTGCCAGTAACAGGGGGTGTAAGGCGTCAGTTCCCATCCTTCAGTGTCTAAAGTGTAGTCGCCGAGTTTAGGTTGAGGACCACAGCTTGTGATTTCAGTGGTGATCGTTGAATTTTTCGGGGAGCATTGATAGACGCTGATCGATTCACCAGTGGCTATCAATTTGCTACATGTGGGTAAATTAAGGTAACTGGCAGCAAGCCATCCACTGTGTTGTGCGGTGGCGATAGCAGTTTTGTGTGCCAGCACTCGATTTTCACATTGCAGAGCTCGAATTTCTCGAGCCACTCCATTTATTCCATCGGTAGTTCGGTCTCGTGCGTATTGAGAATGTGCTGCTCCGCTGATTTCAGCCCGGATAATGTCAGCAATTTTTTCGATGTCTTCTTCCAGTGGTTTACTCGGATGAGCGTTGGTATCAGTTAAAGAATGTAAACGTAAAATAACTTTGTCCATTCCGATTACTTGTTTGTAACTTTTTTCGGATGAATTACAATATTCTTTGTTAGTTGTATTGTAAACAAAGTCAAGTTGTTGTTCGACGTCACGAATTCTTTCTATTTCACTGTTGTTAGTCAGGTAACGTTGAGCGATACCTGTTTCCACAAGCCTTAGTTTGCACTGTTGAACTTCTCTTAACGATTCTTTCCAGACAATGGTCACTAGGTTGTGAG
This sequence comes from Daphnia magna, assembly GCF_020631705.1. NCBI lineage: Eukaryota > Metazoa > Arthropoda > Branchiopoda > Diplostraca > Daphniidae > Daphnia > Daphnia magna. Next base: position 10,064,102 of record NC_059190.1, read on the forward strand.
AAACGGATCCGTTGATCCCTCCCGGTATATCGCCAATGGGTGAACTTATCGTACAGTTAGCGCACTCAGTTTCTAAAGTAACTTCTTCTAATCGACAGTTGATCAGCTGATCACCTGTGACTTGAAGCCAGCTACCCTGCACGTTTGGAATACGTTCGAACGACCACTTATTGTTTCCTAAGTAGTCCATGCTTTTGCCATGGCACAATCGGGAATCACGCATTTTTTTACATTCATGTGCATTGACTTCTATTGGCACTCTTGATTGACTTGGAGTTTGCCAACCCCAGAAGTCAGTATAGATGTGTTTTTTTTCCAGCCATATGGTACACGAATGGCCAACAAAACGGGTGATTTGGGGAAGAGTAGAATAGACATCATAATATACTGGAATAGCGGGAAGGGGGCTTATTTGATAATCACAGTCATCGCTAGTGAATTTTAGGAACCCTTTTGGCTGAGCAGCCGTACAATTACAAATAGTGATGTTAAGAGCATGGAGGCGACAGAAAAACGGTATGATGAGGAGGGGTAGAAGACATAATCTATGAGAAAAGTAATTTAAAATCAATTTCAGGGATCCATTCTATGAATTATTAAGATTACTAATACAAAGTTTTTAGAATTTAAACACGGTTTAAAGCTAGTTAAAGTGATTCGAACGTAATTAACAAAAAAAATTACAGCAATACAATTTCATAATTTGACAACTGGTTTTAAAAGATTTCGAGGACGTAACCCGAGGCGACGCTCTGGTTGTATGGGTAAGGTTGACGTCTCTGGAATCGGTTTGGAAGGTAAGGAAATTGTTGGTGAACTTATCATTATATTTGGAGTAGGAGGAATTGTGGGTGGGGGTCTTATCAAATTTTGAGTAGGAGTTTCTTTTTCACAAGGAATTTGTTTTAACTCAGATTGAAGGTTTGTTTCTAGGGGTAGAGAAAAAGTTTCGAGTTCATCTACGGTTTCTTGTACGAATTTTTCGGCTTGTTTCTCAATTCTTACATCAAAAAAGTCGACACCTGGTTCGTCTTTCCAGATCATTGACTCAAATAGGGGTTTTATTCGATTCACATGTACAAGCTGAGTTTGTTTTCCTACATCTTGTTGTATTTCCACAGTACTATTATTGCTTACTTTCAAAATTCTAAAAGGGCCTATAAAACGTGGAATGAGTTTTTTACTAATTCCCGCCAAGGGCGTTCGCATATCTAGTAAAACTTTATCTCCTACGTTAAATTTTTGCTCTTTTACGCGTTTATCATACTGGGCTTTTTGTTGTTCACGAGCTTGGGAAAGATTGATTTTTACAAGCTGAAAGGCTTCATGTAAGCGTTTCATAATTTGACTTTTTATAGTCTGAGGGAGTAACTATTACTGGGGGAAGAGGACGGAGGAATTGATCAATCGGCATGACTGGATCACGACCGTGATTTAGAAAATATGGAGTCTCAAGTGTTGACGAGTGGACAGAATTATTATAAGCGAAAACAACGGGGCCTAAAATATCCTCCCACCGCTCGAATCCATTCTCCAAATATTTCCTTATCATTTCAACAACAGTTTTGTTGAATCGCTCTGTTTGCCCATTAGTTTGAGGGTGATACGCAGTTGTTTTCATGCGTTTAATGTTTAAAGCTCTACAAAGCGCAGAAAATAATTCAGAAGTAAAATTACTGCCTCGATCTGTAATTATTGCTTTCGGGGGACCATGATGTAAAATAATTCGTTCTACTAAGGCTTTACTAGTACTGAGGGCGGTACAGTTGGTAAGAGGAATGACTTCTATCCATTTAGAAAAGTAATCCGTGATTACTAATATATAATTGTTTCCTTGAAGTGAATGCGGTTTGATTGGACCTAGGAAATCTAAGCCCAATACTTCAAAAGGTCTTGTAGCGAGGTCTAACGGGTTGAGATAGGCTTTCGTACTGTGCACTCGACGTCCCAGCGCACAAGGTTCACAAGAAGTGCAATATTCCTTAACATCCCGTAACATGGTAGGCCAATAGTATTTGTCCCTTAGACGAAAGAATGTTCGCCTAGTTGCCATATGTCCTGACAATGGGGAATCATGATATTCTTGTAAAAGTTGCTTTCTCAGAGAAAGTGGAACAACCACTTGACACTGTTCAAAGTTTCTTCTTTTCACTGACGTAGGTTCGTAGTGTTTACATAAAAGACCATTTTCTACAAAGAAATAATCTATTTCACCGACCCAAGAAGGCATCGGGCCATCTTCTTTTTCCAAGGTTCATTTTGTTCCAAAAACGTAACGATTGCTTTGCACAGAGAATCTTTCTGCTGTTCTTGACACATTACGTTGTTGTCTGCAGGAATGGCAGATATTAGATTCATCGGTATTCTAGAAAGAAAATCAGCATTTTCGTGTACTCGACCTGGTCGGTACTTAACACTGAACTTCATATTAGATAACAAGATCGCCCATCTACCTAGTCGCCCTGTTTCGTCTTTTTAAAAGTCTGCAACCACTGAAGAGGCCTGTGATCACTTACAATAACAAAGGTTGATCTTGTAAGTAATGTCGGAAACGTTTTATCCCAAACACTACTGCTGCAGCCTCTTTTTCTATTGTCGAATACTTGATTTCCCCTTTATTAAGATGTTTGCTTGCATAGGCTATAGGTTGGTCCTTTCCGTCTTTCATCTGAGAAAGGACGGCTCCTAAGCCATAGTTACTTGCGTCCGTGTAAATCAGAAATTCCTTTGAAAAATCCGGATATATCAAGATAGGTTCTGATATTAAACATTGTCGCAAGTACTCAAAAGCTGCAATTTCATCTGTTTTCCAAGTTACACTATCAGTAGGTTTTCCTTTGGTCTGTGATAACAAGGGGTGGGCGACGGTAGAGAAATTTTTTTACAAATCGTCTGTAGTAACTGGCTAGTCCCAAAAAAGATTGTAATTCTTTTACTGTACCAGGTCTTTTGTAATTAACAAGGATTTCAATTTTAGCAGGGTCTGGTTTTATTCCTTCAGCCGTGATTACGTGTCCAAGATAGGAAACGGATTGCGCTAAAAATTCACATTTTGACAATTTCATTTTTAGGTGCGCGTTTTCTAAGAGGGAAAAAACAGTTTTCAAATTGCTAAAATGCTCTTCAATTGTTCTTGAAAAAATTATTATGTCGTCAAGATAAACGAGACAAATTTTTCCAATAACTCTTCGTAAAACTGAATTCATCAGTCTTTGAAACGTTCCCGGGGCGTTGGTTAAACCAAACGCCAAACGATTCCATTCGTACAAATTGTCATCGACTATGAAGGCTTTTTTCTTTGGATTCCTCCTCGAGCTCAATTTGCCAATATCCGGAGGCAAGATCTAATGTGGAAAAATACCTCTGTCCCACAAGTAAATCTAAAACGTCGTCAATACGAGGTAAAGGGAAAGAATCTTTTTTTGTAATTGCATTTAATTTTCTAAAATCTATACACAAACGGACATCTCCTGTTTTCTTACTTACTAATACTATCGGGGCTGCCCACGGAGACATCGAATAACGAATTATTTTATTTTTCATCAGTTCATCAATGATATTTTTAGCTATCTCTTTTTGTTTTGGAGACGTGCGATATGCCCTTTGACGAATAGGACCTTGTCCTTGTGTGTCAATGACATGTTTTACTAAAGTAGTATGGCCTAACTCACTTGTTTTAAAAGCAAAACTGTTATAATTATTTATTATTAATCTACGCAAATTCTCTTTGTTTTCCTCATCTATGTCTGGAAGAGCCGACTCAACGGCTGCTGTGTTGATTGGACCTGAAGCTACGCTAATTGAAGCCATTGTTTCAACTGGCTTTCTTGAAGGTCTGGAAATATGAAGGGTTCCTAACACTGTAAGGCGAGGTAGAAATATGGTTTTATCTGTTCCATTAACAGCCACCACACGGAGCGAACGATTTGGTGTCGTAGAGATGTAGTGTTCCAAGCTAAGCCCGGAGGGAATATTACAGCATCTAACAAAATGACAAGTATTGAGAGGGTTGAAAGGGTGAGTTTCCTCTTCTCTAGTCTCTAGGAGACTAGTGGAATTTGGAGGAATTCTCAAAGATTTGCTAATCACAAAGGGATTTTCTGTTTCCTGGAAGTGATCAATTTCCGGAACTCGGTAGATGGACTGTTGTTTTCCGTTATAGATAAACTGATGTTTCCAAAGTGCATCGCGCCCTAGAACGCAATCTTCAACAATTCCATTTACGACTATGAATTTCTGCCTAAGTGCTTGGCGTGGCGTTTCTTCTGCCACAAAAAAGTTAACGGTAATTGTGCCTTCCGTGACGAGGCGCCTGTCATTTATGCTGAAAAGATCCACATCTACCTCTTTAGTGAAATTAATTAATTCCTTTCCTTCTTTAAGCTTATGAAAAAATGTGCTGCTAATAACGCTTCTCTCGGCTCCAGTGTCAAACAGCGCTTTTACAACAGAATTTCCTATTTTTATTCTTATCCTAGGAACTGTAGATTTTACTGCTAAACTATTTATATGATGTCGGGGCTTTTTCTTAGTTCCACCAGAGGGGCCCAACGCTTACATCGGTAGTTTTTAGTTTCCCTTTCTACAAACAAAGGAAGTTTTTTTCCATTTCCGTCATAACCCTCTGGAGGAGTGGGTTTCAAATTTTTTATCTGGGGACAAAAGTTTGCTCGGTGTCCAATTTCTTTACAACGAAAACATTTATCATTAGCTTGACTCTCCTTGCTTTACAATTGTTTATTGAGTGATAGCCCCAATCGTTGTGAAAATCACAAAAATATAAATCCCCTGTTTTATTGATTGGAGGGTTTAACTGTGGTGAGCGCTGTGAAAAACTCACGTTTCTCCTGGTGGATAATTGTCTTTGCATTTTCTCCATGTTTTCTTCTAAATGTTTTTGGTGAGTGTTTGATTCCACCTGGGAACTAAGGCGATCTAAAGCTTCCTTTTACTTTAGTAAATTCTCTATTAGGTTCGACGTATTTGGCCTGAAAAGCATTTAGTCTGGATCTAACTTGGGCTTCTTCTACTGCCATGGCCGTCATTTCAGCTTTTTCTATGAGTTTTTCAAAAGTTTCGAATTCTTTATACTTAAGTCTGGTCTGGACGTCGAAAGACAGCCCTTCCAGAAATCTGTCCATCATAATTTGTTCTCTGGAAAAAGCTGTTGCTTTATCTATCGTGGATTTTATAGGATACGCTAAGTGGAAGGCCTTGCGTATACGATTCGCATAACGTCTCATATTCTCTTCGGGTTCCCGTTGCATATTATGAAATTCAACGCTTTGTTTAGATCTGGTCTCTGTAGAGTGGAAAAGTTTAATTAAACGCTCCTTTACTCTGTCGTAAATTTGCGCGCTAATTGGGTTTTCAAGTTTAAAGTTATCAAACTCATCAGCCGCTTCACCATACAATTTGGAGCGTAGTAAGATAATTTTTCTTGACTCCTCAAAATCGCCTAAAACCAGTACTGATTCTAGATGTGCAAGCCAGTCATCAAAGCGACCGGAGCGTTCACGGTCTACGTAAATTCCGACGTTACTAAATAACGTCATTGCTTGGCTTTGTTGTAACTTTTTATTTTTATCGATGGCGTTAGAAATAAAATTGTTTGTGTTTCCTATACTGTTTACTTTTGACGGACACATTACTAAGGGATTCATTTTAGGAATGGAGCTGGTAACTAAGTACTTTGGAGTGGCTCCGTTATTACTTTGCTTATTGTACATGCTTGGAATTTTTACACTTTGTCCACTTAACGCAAGTGGTTGTGTATGTAAAGGGGTTGAGGTAAGATATGAAGGCTGAGAGCTAGGTTTAAAAACAGGCTGTCCATTAGGCTTCGTTTTCTGAGAGGAATTAATGCAACGTTTAGTATTCGTTAGAACGTGTTGCACAATACAATCAGCTGCTTTAGAAGCATCCTCATAATCCATTCCGGATTCCATCAAACGGCTCAATTCTTTTACGTATATTTTAATGGGCATGTCTTGGTTTGTTTCTTCTAAAGGTTTATTTTGCATGATTTTGTTTGACTGCTCAACGATCGACGCTGGAGTAAAGGAGACTTTCCGACTTTGTAGTCCTTGATACGGTAAATAGTTACACGGAGTGGACGCTAACTGTGATTGAGGAATTTGAGTATTCATACTTGACTGTGAATGAGTAACCGTCGGACAAGTGATTGTTGTGGTACTAGGGGTCGATTTAGGACAATCTAAAGGAATCTGATCACCTTGCGTGTGGATTTCCGCTCTTACAATTTTGATAGGTACGCTGTTTTTAGAACTTTCCTCCTCAGTTTCGAGTGTTACTAAAGATTGGGGCACTAACTCTGATTCTGACCTACTTTGTTGTTCTCCCGAGTGCACTGATTCATACTCTGAATCAGTACTTTCGTAGTATGTTTTTAGACCACAGTGCTTAAAGAGTTCAATTGGTGTCAAAATTGTGGGTTCGGTTAAGAGTAATGCTCTTAAGGCTGTTCCTACTTCTTTGTTTGTTAACTCTATTTTTTTTCACTTCGAAGTAAATACTGCAATTCAAAAATAAGATCGTCAACAGGAATTTCCGTTATTCTCGTATTTCCGTATTGCTGATAAAACCATGCCCGATCTTGGTTCTCTTCATTTACTAGTTCTAGGTTTTGGAAATCTAAAGAGATATCTTCTGTGTTTTCTACCCTATCTGTTGTTTTTTCAAGGTCCGTAATTGCCCGAGCCTGTTCTAGAAGTTGATTATATGATAACAATTCTCTTGTCTCCTCGCCTATCAGGGGTTCGACTACGGTTTCGTCTTGTGATGATACTTGCATATTAAGTACTTCGTTCCACTGATCATCATTTCTCAATTCTTTAATTTCATTGGAATCAAGAAGATCAATATCGGATTGATGTGGGCTATCACTATCTAGTTCGACACCTAGATTTTCGTTATTTCTCAAAATTGACGTCGACCCGCCTCCTGATCGTAAGGGAGTGAACCTTTCACGTACTGATCGAACAAATCTTTGTATTAGTGGCCCTTTTCTTACAGATCTTCTTTCTAAAGTGGTTTCTAAACCGCTATCCTCATTGCCCTCATCTTTTATAACGAACTAATTCCTAACAAAGCATGTTCTTTTATAACTATGAAAAGTTATCCAGAAATTCAACCAAATAGGAAGCCAAAAAACGGAGAGAAGGTAATAAGTAACACTTATTACCATAAAAATTTAAAACAAACAATAAAACAAAAAAAAAAACAAAACAAAAACACACGCTATTCAACTTAACACGAAAGCCGAGTTCGACTCCGCTGCCACCAAATGTAAAACCCCTACTTACTTCATCTTTAAGTAAATAGCTTTTACTCGATTAAGGGAAGCTGCGGACTTCGTTCGATGGTATATTCCCGTAAAATATTAACATGATTCAAACAAGTCGATGAATGTCTCAAACGATTGGAGGCATACATACAGGCCGTAGCCGTATAGCCAGCGTCAAGCACAACAAAGACACAAATAAGACAAGTTTAAACGGGGAACGAGCAAGCCAGTAGCAGGTCGAATAAACGACCTAACACTTGACTCGCGAAGGGGTGAATCAACACTAGACTGGGTGAACAGCCCAGCGTTGACTAACGAAGAATTACAATTGATGGGGTTTTATACGACAAACAAAGTCAACGCGATCACCAACGCAAGGTGACCGTAATGAAAGGATGGAAAGGAAAATGACTTGTTTCCAGGAATGAGAGGGAGGATTTTTTTCCAAGAAAGAGTGAGCTGATGCATTCCTTACAATATCAGCCACACGACTTGAAGTTTCACCACGAATACTTTTTTTTTGGAAATCAGACGGTAATTTTCAAAGTGCGTTTATCGTTAAGTGTTGATTTTTCTCTGCAGTAGTTGCTACTAAAAATAAAACTACTAAAAATATGGTTTCTATATTTAAAGACGTGATAGTAATATTGTATATCACTTTTATATAGTTACCATGGACGAAGAGAAGGAGAAAATGTTTTTGATTGTTGACTCTTGGTTATTGAATGACCAAAGTGATATTGTCGCGGGGAACAACAGCAGATGTCCCTATCTGTTCCTAGAAGCGTCAAACTCAAACGCTATAGTTACGAATGTTCTACTAACTGTTATGTTATCAGACATTTCTCCCTAAATAAGTAGAAGTTCCAGAATAGCTTTAGAATGTGCAGCAAAATCTATTAACCTTAGGGAGAGGGCGTAATTTCAAAGCTAGTATAAAACCCACTGTTTTTCCATTATTAGTCGCTCTCTTTTCCACTAAACTAGACGCTTAGTAAAAGTAAGGATTCAATTCATTATTCATGTAATCATTGTATTCCCTTTTTCTGTGTTAAGAAAAATACAAACGTTTTGAAGTCAAGTGTGACAAATGGTGGAGATGCAGCTCGTTACCCGTAGTTAACGAATTTTGTGCTGCTTTACAAAAATTAGTCGATGCAGAAAAAATCTAATCCAAGATTACCTAGTTGCCCTCGCGATCCAAGTAAACGATTGCATCCAGAACAATCACCCGAATTGTCAGGTGGTGAAAGTGCAACAACAGGCCCGACACAAGATCCAGAAATCTCAACTTCTATTGAAAATCTAGTTACCTCAGGTGAAGTAAAATTTAATCAGAGCGATTTCAGAAACCCTGAAAATCAGTCAGATTCAAGATCCGACTCCGAAGCAGATTTACAACCTGACTCCGAAGCAGATTCACGATCCGACTCCGAAGCAGAATTAAGTCTGGTTGTTCCTGTGATAGGACAACACCCTTTGGTACCTCCAAGACATCAGCAGCAATTTCAAGGTACAGCTATGGCAGCTGTTAGAAAATTTATAAGCCCACCTGTTTTTCGGGGGAGTCCAACGGAAGACGCTCGTCAATGGTTAGAGCGCTACGAAACAATCTCTATCCACAACGGTTGGAGAAATGCTGACAAAAGAAATAATTTCAGTATGTACTTGGATGATACTGCAAGAAATTGGTTCCTTTGCGCAAGACTCCCGAATGACTGGGAAGACACAGCAGCACAGGCAGCTGCTGCAGGAAATGTGGCTGTATCCGCAGTACCCGGTCTACGTTCGGTGTTTTTGAAAGAATTTCAACCAGATAATTACGTTCTTTTCCAAGAGACCAGACTCAGAAGTAGGACCCAAGGAGTGGACGAGCCAACCATTAGGTACTACTGGGTCATTCCACGCCAAAACATCCAGAGCTCGTTGCGACCATCTCACGGATTTTGATAATTTTTGGTGGGTGGGTTGTTAATAGTTAGAAAATATGGTATGCCAAAGGATTTTACCCAAATATTATTCGTTCGGATGATATTTGGGTTCAAAGTTTCGATTTTTTCAAAAAAGTCGAAAATTGGGTATTGAGCGCAATAATTTTTAAAACCGATTTAAACTAAAGAATAAATTTTTTTTATGATTAGAATTTAAAAAGGGTATAGAAAACTTAATTTTAAGACCATTGCGACCTTTATCAGAAGTTATTATCCCCC